>NC_143097.1:8489848-8792878 GCF_061535455.1 Colias philodice
GAAATTTGGTATAGAAATATTTTGATACCCGAGAAAGGACATAGGCTACTTTTTATCCCGGGAAATACGATAGATTTTTACCCCGGAAAACCCACGGGAACGGGAACTATACGGGTTTTTCTTTGACTGCGCGGGCGAAGCTGCGGGTGGAAAGCTAGTAATAAGATATATGCCAGTCAAATCCAAAAATAAAATATACCTTCTATTCAATATAGATTTCTTTATAGTAATTAAATGGTAACCAGATTTAAACCAATTAGTAAATGCACCCTAAACATTGGAAAATGATTTTCATCTTTCACTAAGTAATTACATCATAAATTAAAAATACATTAACGTTACTCACTCTTTTATTTGCAGAAGAAATAACACAAACGCAATACAAAACAACTTATTAGCAGACATATCGGTCAACACTGGTACATATCTTCTTTGAAACTAATGTGCGTACTGCGTACTATAAAAGTAAACTACGACAGGTCCGAGATAAAATAATATTGATATTAGCACTAAGACTGGACGTTGTCATTCAACCCAGCATAGCTGGCTATGTCCGCGCTATTAAAACTTTTATTTATTCTATTAATAAATAAACGTACGGTGACTTCATGATACTCTGCCAATACTCAATGTGAACTGCGGTTTATAGAGAGTGATAACATGTTTTAATACCTAAAAGATAATCGCTCATATCTTGTACTATGAGGAGTTTCAAATGAAAATTGGTTAGAGTCATACTTGTTCATACTTTATAGTATCCTTTGGTGTTATCAGTAATCACGTGTGCTCATAAGTCATAGACATAGTACATTGTACACGTAAATAACACACTTCAAATTTGAACCGCGCGAATTTACTGGCACGATGTCGGCGCGATTCCAACTGCATATAACTATCCATTCTGTATATGAAATACTTAACCGGAAGAAGAGAGATTAAATATTGAAAATGAAACTTATAACTCGCTACTCCAGGCGAAATAAACGCGTTTCCCTTTACTGGATCCACTACATAAGAGCTTTTATAGAGAAGCCAATCTCTAACAAAAAAAATAAACAACGTAAACATCCCATATCTTATTTATGGTTGAGTTTCCAACCGCAGTTATTTAGGAAATAGAGATAGAGATGACAGGAAATAGAGATGACAATTAAACAAATAAAATAATGTTTACAATTTATATAATTTAGTTCGGGATCAGAGAGCATTGCGCAAAATGTCTAATTAAGAATATAGAGGTCACAAATCACAATATAAGAATGTTAGAATGTTAACTCTTTACCTCCAAAAATAATCCGAGTAGTCTACTGTCTGTCAGTCGCGTCGCGCGTCATTTTATGAGTGAACTTGGTCTATACTCCATTGAAAAGTTACATTTGGGGTTGCATTTTTTAGAGGACGCAATTTTATTTTTTTGATGTGTAGGGGGGGTCAGTATGAAGCTATCACCAAGTTTGTGGGGTCGCCACCCTTGTCCCACGGCCGCCATCTTGAAAATAGCGGTTGATATGTTTTTTACGATATATCTCTTAAACTATTTATTTGATTAAAAACATTGAGTAACATTATTTGTTGCAAATTAAATTTTCTACAACTTTGGTCCAGTAACTTTTTGTCGTAGAACTATAAATAAAAAAGTTATAAGCGAAAATGTTCAGAAATTAGAGATATTTATATTTTTCAATAAAACTTTTTTTTATAATTTTACGAAGAAATGATATCAGACCATTTTTGTAGATTGTTTTTCGAGGAACAACTTTTATATACAACATTTTGTCATTAAGTAAATAGCTAAGGTTTTACAGCGCTCCGAAGTGAGTACTAATTTTCAGTACTCTGATCTATACAGTATACTTATATTATGTGTGTAAATAATAATTTGTCATCAGTAATTGTTTTTTTTTTTGTTATTAAGTATAATAATTTTAATAATTAATTTTGGAATATCATTAATAATTAATTATTGAATCTTTTCCCCACCACCCAGGAGATAGAGTCTGGAAGCGCGTTTTTTTTACGTCGAAAAGCAGGGCTGAAATGTTCTGCAGTGTGCTTCCATTGTTGTGGAGTCTGGGAAAAGAGCCAATAGCCAATATATTATGTATAGTTACTACTGAAAAATAGTACTCACTTCTGAGCGCTGTAAAACCTAAGCTATTGACGTAATGAAAAAATGTTGTAGGTAAAAGTTGTTCCTCGAAAAACAATCTACAAAAATGGTCTGATATCATTTCTTCGTAAACTTATAAAAAAAAGTTTTATTGAAAAATATAAACATCTCTAATTTCTGAACATTTTCGCTTATAACTTTTTTATTTATAGTTCTACGACAAAAAGTTACTGGACCAAAGTTGTAGAGAATTTAATTTGCAACAAATAATGTTACTCAATGTTTTTAATAAATAAATAGTTTAAGAGATATATCGTAAAAAAAATATCAACCGCTATTTTCAAGATGGCGGCCGTGGGACAAGGGTGGCGACCCCACAAACTTGGTTTTAGCTTCACACTGACCCCCCCTACATATCAAAAAAACAAAATTGCGTCCTCTAAAAAATGCAAGGTTAGGCCCAAAAAATGTAACATTTCAATGAACTACTAATAAAATGTGCTACATATTTCAAATTTGTCTCGAAGTGGATCACACACAAAATGATAACAAACTTTTTCAAAGAAAACTATAACTTTTTTGTCTTTCCAAGAATTTTCTGTATTACGAATTATAGAAAAGATGGACGTAGTAGACTGGGGTAGAAGCCTTTAAAAATAATGAAAAGATAAAAAAAATCGCAGTCGGATGAAACCCATTAGAAAAGGAGGGGAATATGATAAAAATGTAAGGAAAAATAAATTACGGTCAATCCGAGTTCGGGAAGTGGGAGGGGGGAGCTTTTAAGAGAAAAAAATGGTCTCTCTCGATTTCCGACAAAACTACAAGTCCTACGGAAAAAAGTTCAATGGCAAAGTTGTAGGTAATAAAAGGATCTACAACTTTTGTATTCACAATTTTTTCACATAACCTCAAAATTTAGGTGAAAAATTCAAAAAACCAAGTTTTTGGTTTTTTATTTTTATCTACTTCAAAATTTATTGTTTTTCTACGAAATTTGGTGAAAACTTACTTTATTATGTCCCAAATACACTGTAATTTATTTGATTGAAAATATTTATTTTTTCGCCTTATTTTGAATGAATACCAAAAAAACAACCTAATTTTCAATCGAAAAGTCACCCGTCAAAATATCAGCTTTTTTCAAAAACTTGGGGTGCCTTTTATTCATTGAAATCTCTACTTTCATATGGTGTAAAAAAAAATAAACACCACCATAGTAAATGTTCTCAGGAAATGCATGCAAACAGTGTGATAATGAGCTTTTACTAAATCAGGCACACTTCTCGAACTCTATATCTTCTCTTGTATCTGCTTTTCGGTAATATTTCAAAAGAAAAATAATTATCTGTTCTCAGTTTAATATTTTACAGCATATTCAAAAGCAAAATGATGTCGATATAAACATTTCAGGTAGTTCGAGAAGTGTGCCTGATTTAGTAAAAGCTAATTTTCACACTGTTTGTATGCATTCATTTCCCGAGAACATTTACTATGGTGGTGTTTATTTTTTTTTACACCATATGAAAGAAGAGATTTCAATGAATAAAAGGCACCCCAAGTTTTTGAAAAAAGCTGATATTTTGACGGGTGACTTTTCGATTGAAAATTAGGTTGTTTTTTTGGTATTCATTCAAAATAAGGCGAAAAAATAAATATTTTCAATCAAATAAATTACAGTGTATTTGGGACATAATAAAGTAAGTTTTCACCAAATTTCGTAGAAAAACAATAAATTTTGAAGTAGATAAAAATAAAAAACCAAAAACTTGGTTTTTTGAATTTTTCACCTAAATTTTGAGGTTATGTGAAAAAATTGTGAATACAAAAGTTGTAGATCCTTTTATTACCTACAACTTTGCCATTGAACTTTTATCCGTAGGACTTGTAGTTTTGTCGGAAATCGAGAGAGACCATTTTTTTCTCTTAAAAGCTCCCCCCTCCCACTTCCCGAACTCGGATTGACCGTAATTTATTTTTCCTTACATTTTTATCATATTCCCCTCCTTTTCTAATGGGTTTCATCCGACTGCGATTTTTTTTTGTTTCAAAAATTATCTACTCTAGTCTATAGGGCTAGATAAAAAAAAATATTTGCTTTTCAAATTTATAGTTCACAATGATTTCAAGAATTTAGAGTATTCTAAGAAATCTGTTATCAGTATTCATAATAACTGACGAGGTAACCACGCTATTTATAATTTATATTATCAATAGTAATCTATCTCTCCACGTTTTCAGGTAACGGTATTTAAAACATCATGTATACGAATAGTATTTTTTATATATTTCATATAATTGAATAAGGAATAATGTAAAGAATAATGAGCTAGGTATTACAATAACGTTTAAAGAATTAAAATATTACAATAGAAATTAGACTAAATACCACCTACTTTCCAGTTAACTTTCATAATAATATGGACAACGTATGAAATAAGAATAAATAAATACATAATGCGCAAATTCAAAATTATTTTGAAGAACTTGATGTTCAAAGTTAAATCGTATTTCTTTAAATTAATATGACAATTGACAACTAATTATAATAGAAAATATAATCTATAACTATAATTATTACTAGCGGTCCGCCCCGGCTTCGCCCGTGGTACATATGAAAAATAGATGTTGGCCGATTCTCAGACTTACCCGATATGCACAGAAAATTTCATGAGAATCGGTCCACCCGTTTCGGAGGAGTATGCAGACTAACATTGTGACACGAGAATTTTATATATAAGATTATTACAAATATTTTTGTGTAAAAGTAAACTCATATATTGTTTTTCACTTGAAACACATGAGAATGAATTCACGCTCCATATGAATCATAGGAATCAAAGTTTGAGTTTGAATAATTCAATTAATTCGGTAAGTGGTAACTCGATTAGATAGTCAATTTTGAGTAATGTGAGTAACACTGTATTCCGGCCTAATTTGAGCTCAGTTTAGTTTACTACAAAATTATTTACGATATGGCCTAACCACCTGGTTGGTCTATCCTAATCAGGTACATTAATAGATCAACAAAATAATTAATATCCTTATGTACAATATTATAATTTACTAATATCCACTTGAAGAAGGGAATTCCCAATTTCTTCTTGTATGTTAACACTGCTTTTTAACTCTTTTATTATTCTTATTCATTGTTAGCGTACACTTAATCCGGCTGCTAAGACTACAACAATAACCGCTCATACAAACAATACCAGCACGCCACAGGTACAAAATCATCCATACAATTTCATGATTAATGATACAAAATACTGCCTACGAAATTGAGACGCGATATCGCTCAACCGAAAAAAATCCACATTCATCTTGTGATATAGTCGAACGATTTAACTTCGATTAAATTACCATTGAAGGGTCAACTGCCACAATGGGCCAATTACAAATCGAATTCAAACTATCGCCTTCATCAATCACTTGATACGAAATCAGATGCTATCTTAATTATCTTATTAGTGGCCGAGTTGTTATTGTTTGCGTTTTTATTGTAATTATAGATATCACTAATGTTAACGTTTTAAAAGCCGATTGTGTTCACTATTGACGCAATTCTAAAGATGTTCTCTATGTTTACAGTGAATTTTGACGAGGTGTTTTTTTTTTGTTTTTTTTTAACCGTTCTTTAATAGGCGCGAGAAAAATTTCTAGGTCTCAATCATGGCAATACCGTCACGTTATGGAGTACGGCGACGATTTTGGTACCTTGAATCTTGCCAAAGAAGTTTCACTTCTGACACGTATTCTCGGCACACACGCTTTTTAAGTCTTGATCAATGATCATGCCACGAAACCAAAATAAGCATTTTAATTAGTAGTCATAGTCACAAATAAATAATCAATATTTTCTAATTTCTTATCTATAACACCCGAGTGAAAATAAACTCGAGTAATTTAATTTAGCTCTACCCAATAAAGAATATAGCTTTTGCTTTGATTTCTTGACCCTTGGCATTTAACCCTAGAAAGATAATCATATTGAGTAGTACGGGAAAGATAGTCATGCGTCAAATTTACGCATGTTTTTTAGTTAGCTCTAAGTCGCGGTATATTGTTTTTTTTTCTATAAATTGTAAGTTATTATATATTTACAGTTATATTAGAATAATTAATATTACAAATAATTTATTTTTAATTATTTTTATACATATAAAGAAACGAAAACATTAAACGTCTGCTTTAAATCTACAATTCTTGTAACACGTATTATTTCTAATAAAAACTTATTTTTAACCACAATTATCAGACTTTTTTATATGTTATATTATATGTTGTACATATAGTTATATAAAAAAATAGTGAGAAACAAGTTTAGCACATATCAAAGTATGCTCACGATATATAACTATGCTACATTTTTTGCAGGAGGCATTTGCCTTTCGTCATATTTCAGAAGGACAAAAAGTATAGTAAATACGTTTTCTTTACTGAAAGCCTCCTCAGTACTTTCTTACGATGTACCAGATACTTCATTTGGCAACAAATTGGAGATATTATCACGCAAATATCTTATCAAAGCTGGTGATTCTAAACACCCACGCATAAACAAAAAAGACAGTTCCATACTTCTATATTTCGTGTTTTTTTGACTCAGATGTTTTTGTGCTTTGTTGTTAACATTGTGGTATAAATTTAATACGCAATATGCAGGCAATTTTATTGATTCCATAAAATAAAGCCATTGGCCATCTCATTGTCTTCCTACTATTGAACATCAGGGAACACATTCGGTCTAATGCATCTACTCCGCCTTTTGCTTGAATGTAATATATCATCTTTGCTTTGTACCTCATCGGGAAAAGCTTCTTCTGTGTCACTTTGCTCGTCATCTTCAATTTCCTGGTCCTCCTACTTCACTATCGGTTTCTTCACAGGCACCCTCATCGCTTTGCATAAGAGCGGCTAGTATACAATATTCTTCCAATTTTCTATCCCCAATTGTTTTCTATATTTCCTTCAATATGTATAAAAATAAATTTTTAACATAAGTCACAATATACAGTAAAAATAAGCTAAAAAATATTCAAACTACCATAGAAATCAAAATCTTAAAAATCACGGTAAAGATAATCATGCGTAATTTTGACTCACGTAGTCGTTATATTTCAAAATCGGTTACTCTAACTTTATTGACACGTATACCATAGGGTAGCTCTCAGTGACTTATGAAATGTCCTATAAGCACAGTTATGGATTCGCGACATTTAAAAAGATACAGCTATATTTCGAAAACGCAGGAGTCATTTTGACGCAGACTATCTTTCTAGGGTTAAATAATCTTTGTATAATTATTTTTATCAGATTAATAAAACTTAAAAATAAATGTATACAATACAACCACATTATCTACAAGTATAAGATTATGAATGTTACTAAAAATATTTTATTGTTAAACACATCGAATTGGTACTTTTATTGTACGTATCTAACTTAATTTAAATCAGTGACCAATATAAGCGATAAACACTATACAATCTTAATTTTAAATACATATATATAATATATAAATCTCGTGTCACAATGTTTGTCCTCAATGGACTCTTAAACCACTTAACCGATTATAATAAAATTCGCACACCATATGCAGTTCGATCCAACTTGAGAGATAGGTTAGTTTAAACATGTAGGTACCACGGGCGAAGTCGGGGCGGACCGCTAGTACAATCTATATATTATATATGTATATAAAACTCAAAGGTGACTGATATAGTGATCTATCAACGCACAGCCCAAACCACTGGACTTATCGGGCTGAAATTTGGCATGCAGGTAGATGTTAGGACGTAGGCATCCGCTAAGAAAGGATTTCCCGAAATTCTTGCGGGAACGGGGATGCGCGTACAAAGTCGTGGGCGGAAGCTATTTATACATATATGTCATAGTATCGCTTCAAACGCTAAACGCTTCAAACTAAATGAAGCGATATGATTGGTTCTTTACAAACACATTCCTCGTTACAGATCCCCGCACATTATTGGTGAAAAGCACCCTTAGAAACTGGGTTTCAACACTTGCTGATACTGATAATGTCCCTAATATAGTATTACAAACTTTTTGACGTTATTACACATTTTCATACATAATTTGTAAACTGACAGAAAAGCTAAACAAAACATAAGCAATTGTATAGCCGGCTATCAAACTCGTTCCTTATTTTAATTGAAAATACATATTATTATTATAAGCAAGCGAATGAAATTTAGCACATAATAATTGTTCTATGTACGTATAATGTGTTTCTTAGGTTTTTATCAATGCCTTAATGTTGTTTATCTTGCTGGTAATTAGCAATTATCCTTATCTTAATAAGAACATGTTATTAATAACTCGGTATATCAAAAACAATAATTAAACATCATATTGTGTACAAAACCATTCAATGTACCTAATACAATATGTACTTTTGCCGATTGTGTCTCAACAAACAAATCCCATATAACTTTATCACTCATACAATTTTGCCATACCCAACATAGACACTCATACAAATGTGAATACAAGATCCAACCAAAACTTACCGAAACTGTAAACACGTGCCAGCAACTGTCACAACTCTTTTAAACCCACTAGACCACTTGAACCACGCCACTTCGCAACCACTTCGCAACCACATAAACAACAGTATAATAAACTAAACTATCTATAATAATTAAGAAAAAAAGCATACACGCGTATCAAAGGCGAACAAGCTACGATCAAACTGAACGCTCACTGGGTTTGGGTTATCATACGAAGCTGCGAATATGTACCAGCTTGTTATTGTTATGATAATGCTTATTATGTTTGAAATAGTGGCGCGATAGTGTCTCTATCGTGCAATAAGCAATCTATACAACATATTATAAACAGTATTATATTATCTGTGGATATAATAAAAAACTTTACATTGAATATTCTCATAAAATAATACTTGGGGCGTGATCTACAATAGACACCGAAACCAAAAATATAGTTTTTAGAATTTTTGTCTGTATGTATGTCCGGACTAAACTCAAAAAGTACTACATGGATTTACTGCAAATTTGACACAGAGATAGTTTGAGACTTAAGGAAGGACATAGGATAGATTTTATCCCGGAAATTCCACTGGAACGAGAATTATGCGGGTTTTTCTGTGACTACGCGAGCGAAGCCGCTGGCGGAAAGCTACTAAGAAATATTATAGCGTTAGCTTTTATCTGTGTAGTAATAACAAAAGAGGCGCAACGATCGTGTGTCGCGCGTCTCATTCGTAAGATAATGAATATTATTACCGCCTTCCTAGAATCAGTTTAATGGTTTATTTGCTCGTGTGCAATTGAATTACTTAATTAGTTTTAAATGCACCTAGTGTTGGAGATTCAAGGTGAAGTGGCGCTGCTGTTTTATGTAATATAGTCATGGATTAATAACGTCTAGTCCGTTACATAGACAATGGGCATAAGTTCGATTTTTTTAAATTTTTCACAGGACATAAGAGTTCGAAAATCAGATTGAAAATAATATATTGGGAGGAATTTGAAGTGATAGCAGGATTCGAACAAAAATTCAACCAAGCTACCTTTAAATAACTAAAATTAACATAATTGAAAATTATTTGATTCCTTCATAGAGCTTTTTCGAATAAGAAATAATAATTGTAACGCAACTCAGAGGAGAGAGTAGTACCTACATAGAACATACTGGGCGATCATTGCTCATAAACATCTCCAATTAGATGGAGAAATCGGTTAGCTATAATGCAGATTTATGAATTTATAACTTTTCAATAAATATTTTCACGTCATATATAAAATAAGATTGTAATCAACACCTACATTCATCTGACGAACAGCGCGCTGTTCACAACAATAAAAATGCCAGTTTACTCTTCAAATATTGCCTTAAAACTTTTTGTCGTTCACTACACACTTAAAAAATTAAGGCTAGCAAATTTTCAGTATTTATTACAATTTTCATTCACCAACCTATTATATTCATACGCATTCAATAAACACACTTAAACTGATCCTACTTCCTCCTAAGGGCTCCACTACTCTCATTCCATAATCCACTTAAGCCGATATAGGCCGGCGGATCAAAGCAATCGGAACCTCGCGACCCGCTAATTGGTTATAATTGTTGAGCACACGCGCCCGCGCAGGCTTAATGAGTTAACAGCTGCCATAATAAGATATGCGATTTTGGCATTTATACACATTACCCATAAGATTAAAATACACGTGACTGTATAATCATTAGTAGAAAATAATGTTTACGTCATAGGATTTACCGTAAACAATTTAGCACTGTGGCGTTCAACTTCTTTTTGTAGAGTAATTTTAATAGACGCGCTGCTAATAAATGCTAAATGAAATTGAATATGAAATTGAAGCATCAACTACCTAATAATTAAGTTACTATAAAGTACCTACTGCACTAATGATGGATGGAAATTGACTTTTTATGATAATTTAATTCAAAAAGCAAAATTAAAGTAGGTAATAAAACGTGGTAATTGTAATGGAGTGATATTTTACGTCGATAAATTTTGCACAAATAATAGGAGACGGCAATAACAAGTGGTATATTGCCAATTTATTCCCACAGTTTAAGCTCGAAAACGAGCCGAGTGTAATGAGCGTTCATGCCGTAATTAATATAAACGTTCTGTTTCTCAAAGCGAACTAAACTATCTGATAGCCGGGTCGGGCGAACATTCCCATATTTTCCCTAAGGGCATTAGGATATGAATTCGTGACATCGCACCAGAACACGGGCCGACCCATTATGGAGTGCAGCCAATAGAACTGTCCGACCACTTATTAATGACCACGAGACAATGATGCTAATGCTATTAAGTGCTCCTCGCTCACATTTGCCAGCGCTCAGCTTAAATAGCTGCTCGATTGCATATGCTCAGTATTAACGACGTTCAGTGCATGTTTATGTCGTATATGGAATATATAATTTATCCGCAGTAAACGCGTAATGACTTGGCAGTTTTATGACGTAAATTATTTAGTATTAACAAATGTCAAGAGCGCTAACTGTAAAGTTAATGAGCGATTTCGTGAGCGATTACAACTCTAATTCTGTGACATAACGATCGATTAGAGTATTTATGTCCTCTCTAGCGGATCCGTGATCCGTCCATAGGTTATATTGTTCCCACGGTATATTAATGACTAGGCAAAAGTTTAGCAGAAACGCGCCTTTTATGTTCGATCGGCTATTATCCGGCTCATTTGCGGCGAAAGACAAACGGCGGATCGGAGGCGAGCACAAATTTCGCCGATATAATCGTCCCGGTAAGACAATGGTTATCGTTGGAGCGATACCGCCGCAGATAGTGAGCCTCGATGTCTGATGGATGCGGCACGCTCGCGCGATACCATCTCCATCGTGACGCCGGGGCCCGGACGCCGCCCCAGCCTCGTGTGCACCAATTATTATTATTCAATATCTATGCACTCGACCGATACGACTTCTAGTTCGTCTTTGCCTTAAATTTGACTTGATTTAATTATCTACGATCGGGCACACGATACAACCGTAATTGAATTATAGTTCGGCCGATTTATTACTGAATAGATAGCTCACATAGATAAAAGGACGATCGAATGTTGATCGATAAATGCAGTAGTTATCTAAGAAACACAGAAGTTGAATGGGGGTTCTGTTATCTAACCGTCCGTTATTCGGGTCAACGTTTGATACATTTCCGATGTATTTCGTTATCGGTATTAGAATTAATATGAACTGTTTCCTTTAATTAGCTTCCAACTATAATATTGCAAAACTAATGAATGAAGTTGTTGGCGCCTCGCAAACTTATAACGATCATAAACCGATGACCTCATAAGGAGCTGTAAATATAGTATTCAATTAAGCGATGGAAGATTTCTAAATAACTCACATTTAATCGGTGGAGCTGTTGATGGGAAGATCATTCAGGTCGCTGAGCCACCTGGAACAAAAAACGGTATATTAATGTGATAATAATAAGTGTGGTGTAGTGTAGCCTCGTATGGTACCGTGCAAAAAGTTGTGAGCAGTAGCTCGCATGTCGCGTTCCGCAGGTGGCATGCGTGCGCGGGGACAGAGATGTGAAGATTATCCGTGTTATCGGCTACCGAGATCTCGCACGATTCCTACGTTTCGTTACGTATTATCCTCCTCGCGCAGTTTTAAAGAACTGCAATAATACGGCCACGATAAATGGGACATGCCCTCATCCCGAACATAATGTGAACAGCGGTAATGCTAATTCCATAGCGTAATATCTCGGTATCACGATGTAGCCCGCGGTCGATCCGAACGATAGTCTACGATTCTGCCGATATGGTTTTATTCGTGATTTATTTGGGCCGCTCCCATATAAGCAGTGTACGGTAACAATGGCCTGCAACTTGGATTTACGACAGTCGATTTGGTAGCGATAAAAGATCTAACTAAGATCCTTAAAATAATGTGCACGCTAATCGTTATTTTATATCAATAATAATTTTAGATGAATAATGCATATTACATTTAATCAGGATTGAATTTATTGATTACGTCGATAGCAACTGGAGACATAGAAACTGATATACTTACCTACCTAGTTCCATCTTTTTCTTTATGTTAAACTACTCATAAGTTAAAATATAAAAAACATATAATACCTGAGAAATAAACCATTAGTTAGTTATTATGCTTTCGTCTATCAAAATACAATTATAATTTTGATTACATCTTGCATTTAGGAACAGTTAATTATACTCATGTATAGAAAGTTTTAAATTATTTAGAGAGTAAAGTCGATTCTTGTTTTATTCGAGCTTTTATGAATCATTAAACATAGTAAATTAACATTATAATTTTAACTAAAAGCGTTTGAAAATAAAATTTCAATTAAATATAAAATATATTGCACTTTATCAATAAACACATTTCCAGAATCATTATTTATTGATAACATGAATACACACCTAATTTTTGCTTACACAATGTGAGTAGAATTTAATTTCAACTGACTGGTATTTTGCACTGAACGAATCCACCACCGTATCCGTATCCGTTTGTGAAATAAATCTCAATGCAACAAATAACAATTGGTCCACAATGTTCATATTTTAGAAAAATACATTCAAAACTGTCAACGACAAAACCCAAATCATAAACTAAATTTAAACTGTGCAATTGATAAGGGTTATCAATGTTTACAATATCTATATCTCGTTTGTATTACATCGCATCACAATCACATAACCTAACCACTTCGAAATGACCGGTTTTCATGATTTTTTTGTAAATTAAGCAGAACTGCTTCATACTGTTCTTAATCCATCAGTTCTCGGAATCACAGACACAATAGAAAATCTATTGTGTCGCGCCCCGATCGGGCCTTACGGTGGTCAATGGGTTAAACCTTTATAAAAGCATGTCGTGGCAGAACGTTTGCCTGGTCAGCTAGTAACATATCCTACAAATACTATAAACGCAAAAGTTTTCTAAGCATATGAAATATGAATGTCTGTTACTCTTTCACGCAAAAACAGCTGATCGGACCTGTATGAAATTGGGTATACACATACTATATAGTCTGAATTAGCAAATAGGCTAGCTACTAGTTATTATTCTGTGACATAGGCTACATTTTACTCAGGTAGAACGGATCTCTACAAAATTTGGTACACACATCCATACTAATATTATAAATGCGAAAGTAACTCTGTCTGTCTGTCTGTTACTCAATCACGCCTTAACTACTGAACCAATTTGCATGAAATTTGGTATAGAGATATTTTGATACCCGAGAAAGGACATAGGATAGGTTTTATCCCGGAAATCCTACGGGAACGGGTTTTTCTTTGAAAACGCGGGCGAGGCCGCGGGCGGAAAGCTAGTAGATTATAAAGTCTGTATTAGGACATAGTCAACCTTTTACGCAGGCACGTACCATGCGAGTGAAGCTGCAGTCCCTAGCTAGTATGTATAATCTTGGAGAGCGTACGTGTTGTGTTATCACGATAAGATCCCTGATAGCCACTGACTCATGGTGACAGGAAGTCTGCTTGAGGCTGGTCGGCCACACGCGAGTACGATATAATATCTATATAACATCAAGTATCAACACTTGGCTGGATTGCATTTGATGATCAAATCAAATGCAAATGCTCAGATTAGATCAAATTTTGATCTAATCTGAGTAGACGATTGGTAGGGACTTGTCAATCGTAAGCCGTAACGGGGGTAATCTTCTAAACAGATGAAAGAACTTATTTATGACTAGCTGTGCCCTGCGGTTTTACCCGCAGTGCTCCACTCCACTCCTGTTGGTCTTAGCGTGATTATTGTATAGCCTATAGCCTTCCTCGATAAATGTGCTATGTAACACCGAAAGAATTTTTCAACAAACAAACAAACAAACTCTTCAGCTTTATAATATTAGTATAGATTGATTCTGACCGTCGGTTGTGCTCTTTTATTGACAGATTGTTTATTTTTATTTGTATCTGACCCTGTGTTGCACAATAAAGAACTTTTGATTTGATTTGATTGAGCTGCTGCCATCTCGGCCTAGAGATTATTTTTTTAACCATCGTTATCCTAATCCAAGCGTATACAAATCCAACAGAGCAAAACATTAAACCAATTTATCAAACTTTTCTTAAATTTGCTCTTCCTTATTGAAGTGAAAGCTTCTTTAGCGGCGTTGGGTATAAAATCTTAAACTCGCGTCAGGACACGTGGCCTGATCGAAAAAGCGTAAGACGGATGTTTTTTTTTTTTTTTTGAAGTGAAAACTTCTTTAGCGGCGTTGGGTATAAAATCTTAAACTCGCGTTAGGACACGTGGCCTGATCGAAAAAGCGTAAGACGGATGTTTTTTTTTTAGCCCTTATATTCCATGCGTAAGACGGATACCATTCCAAAATATTAAACATGCTCAACGTTAATAATCAAGTTTTCCCTTCTGCCGGCACTCCCGGAGTGCAACCCGTCTTTTTGCACGCCTCATAAGCGAAGCGTTGAGGTGGGTACTACTGTCACTTCGCGCAAAACATCTGATTTTTCAAACTTAAAATGTCTTTATGTATCATACATTGCACTTGTAAGATAATACATACACACACATATTAAGAAAAAACACTATTTTTAACGTTCATGATATTTTTGATGTCATTTTTGTTATTTAAACTAGTTAAAAAACAGTTTAAAAAAGTTCTGTCTTGGACGTCCGTGTGTCTGTATGTGCGGATCCTTTTTCTTGTTAACACGATAGCGACCGAAATACTTTACTAATCGAGTCTTTTTTTTTCCCTTACGCTTGAGTATGCTCAGGAATAGAACCCTTTCATTTTTCAGGGTCTGATTCGATGTGGTTTAATTGTTATTAAATAAACAAAAATAATAATTAATAAATATTTATTTAAAAAAATTATGAGGCGTGCACTTTTGGATTTTCCAAATTATTTTTTTATTAGCATTTCTCCATCAGTTTAATTTTTTATTTAAATATATAAGATTTTCAGCGTTTTGGACAGTGAAAGAGCAAGTTCATCATGATAATAATAAGTAATGTTATTAAATATTAATCATACTTATTAACATGATTTTAATAATAGGAATGACAACATCACCAGATAATAAGATTCTCTGGAATAACAATACTATCGTTTCCACTATAAAGTCATTTTAAAATATAAGATAATCAAAACCAGCATAAACTAATATCTATAGATCATTATGAAAACGTATTTATAAATTGAATCACTATAATTATTAATCATTTTATCAAGTATTGACTATTATAATTCAACTTATAATTGTATCCGAATATAAAATAGAAAGCAAGTCAACTCATAATTTCCATATTTTATGAGCGCTTTTATATAAATACGAGCAAACAAAAGTGCAATTAGCATAAATTTCTTCACACTGAAGCAACTCATTATATGGCGCCGCCGCTTCCGAATTCTTTAGATATATCGATTCGACGCTAAAACGCCGTTAATCTTCAAATATTTTGTCATTTACAAGCATATGGGATGTTAATTTATTATTATTAAAGACTTAAATATATCGCTGTCCGAGACGCTTGTAAATTTCTAGAAAAAGATGCTTTTATACAAAGAAAGAAAGAAAAACTTTTTTTAGATGTCTATTTGCTGCTGCTTTACAAATGAAATATTCTACTTTATATTCAAATTTCTATTATTGTACTCTACAATATATAAAAAGCTACTATATACCCATCATACTTTAGTATCACTTAAATATAGTCCACCAGAAGACACGACCGATCGAAAAATCAATAAGGAAACAGTAAAATCAGATCCCGCTGTTTTATATCCATTCACTGCATTTAAAGGAATTTGTTTATCGAAAGTAAAGAGGAAAGCGCAGTTTGCATGCAAATTAATATCCAGTATCCAGCATTAAAGCATTATAACGGGTTATGACGTCATTTCTCCTATTCAACCCTTCACCGCTGTGACTTATTGAATGTATCACGCTGTGCATACTGCATACCTACTTGCATGACATTCTATGAAATTATTTGTACGTTTCATGGGAGAATCTGTATTTATTGAATAATACAGGAATTAATCATACGGCATCCATGCTTCTAAAATGTATGCTTTATAGTGTAGTTATATTACAACGTACGATTGGATATGAAAATAAAGGAAACTTTGGTATTCAATTTGCGAGAATAATTAATTCACAAAAACACTACACGTACCGAGTTAACTACCACACGATTAAACAACAGAACAACAATAATCTGATTTATTGCTACATCTACTATTAATAAATAAATTTAGTAATTTACATTAATGACTTTACAATAGTCAATTACTAGATAAAATACGCGCACAACATGAAACAATATACAAACTATCAACTATGAACTGAAGCCTAACCGAGCACGTTAGCTTGACGCATATTAGATCCGCTTAATACAATTTCATGCAAATTTCAATGAGCGCTTATCTCACACGAATTAAAATAAACTTCGTGACTGGCGAGGTGTTAGCGATGCAATACTAGTTTATATTTGATTTACCCGGTAATTTTATATGTGACTGGGGTATGTTGTGCCCGACCTATGCCACTTTCGGGTTAAAGAGATTTAACAGCGCTCCGTGTAAATGTTTAGTATTTGTTTTATGTCTTGTATCGGGTAGGAAATTCAGGGTTTGCAGATTACTTTAATTGATGTATATTTACAATCATTGCTTATTATCATTAATAACTAACGTTGGTAAGAAAATTGTCATAAATCAAAAGAACTGAAAAAGATGGTGATTTCAAACTTTTTGATCTCTAGTCACATACGACACAATATAGATCCTAAACAATAATTGCATTATAGCAACTTGCGTAAATCTTCAGCCACTAGATCTCAAGATCTCTGTTCACCAAACAACATATTCAAATTATATACTAAATCAAGTGATACATGTCTGTAGAGCCGTAACAAGTTATACATAGCTGATAGCTACCGGTACTGCACCTATAGAAGGTATCTACTTGGAAAATTTTGAACCCTAGTGCTTCAACCTTAAGATCGTATTTTGGCCTATAAATAGGATGGTATTGGAGTATGCTTCCTGGAAGTATTTGAGTTATATCGTAATTAATTTAAAATTTCTCCCTAGAAACAAATGTCTTCGTGTTTGCAATTTCGACATAGATAAAACACGCTATTTTTCAGTTGGTGTCGCACAACCACATCCTTTGATAATTGCATCGCAGGATGTGGTTTAGTTCATTTATTGAAATAGTTAAACAAGTTTAAAGACTCAAAAAGTCATCTTCAACCTATCTCCAAGATTGCCTCCAATAGAGTCTAACAATAAGGAATCACAAATGCGTACACCAAGCGGACTACCATAGCCATATAATTTAAAATCAATTAGACCAGATAACCGTACAGATCTGGTAGAATATCTCCATGTAATGAGATATAGAAATATCACTGTAATTCCGCATATCCTGCAAAGATGCGCACGCGTGGGAAACTACAGGTTACTTACTTGTAAACAGATTTCTGATATACGTTGTGGTCTCCGCTATGAAGTAATGAAATTACTAACAGATATATAGATACAGATTTTTATTAATTTGATAAATGATATTGAGTATTTTATGCGAGCATAACAAATTTACTGAATAGATGGTAAGGCATGGGGTAAGAATGTATCCTACGTGCTATGAAGCGATTAAAAATTATCATGAATTATTCATACTATCCGGCTTAATAATACGCTGCAACTCATCCCAAAATGAAAGTACACACATAATACACATAGCAGTAGAAAACATAAACACATAACCAATTTACCGTGCGGTCACTGTATCAAACATTCTACAGATCTACAGTACAAGAAATATATTGGTCATATTTCATACACCGTCGAAACATTAAATTACAAAATTCATTATAGCACACGACACACTTTCACTGTACACACCAATTTAACAGTATTAAGAATAGACAATAAATAACGAAGACGTGTTGCCATTAATTACGTTATCGGCCCTATGATTTACCATTTGATTTACACACGTTTCCATTCAATGTGTTGTAAATGTTTATCCTATATTATTAGGAACAATTAACGAAGATAATTACTTTCCAAACAACTATCAGACGCTTTATACTTAAAGTTTAAACATGGTTTAAACGCGTCAATACATAACATGTAAATAACTCTTAGACATAGACATATTTTTGTGGAGGTTGTAACCGTAAATTCGAATCAGTCGTTAACATACACTGGACAATAGCAGAATCCAGAGTGGGTAAGAAGAAATAGAAAAATGTATGTGTGATTTCTACCTATAACCCGAAACACAAACAAACAAACCGTGATTACGATTCGAGCAATACTCGCAACAATTTTAATCTTGCAGTACATGCCAAAGAGAGAAGAAAGTGGGCATATAACACTACCCCAAAATTTCCTCGCGGGTTGACACGGGATAAAAACAAAATAAGATATAGGCACTCAAAAATAACGCAGCTCTCTGTTGGCGTCATAGTTTTTCAAATCAGTCCACAACTTTCGGAGTATAAACACAAAACCTCCTCTTAATAATATTAGTGTAGATAATATTGGATATATGTATAATATTGCGTATCGCACGCGTCATCCAATGCACAGGCTCTCGACCGGGACGAATCGATTTGAGTCGGACCGTGGCACTGTTGATGGTTATGATAAAACTAACATAATATCTCTTGTGTTATTGCTATACTTCAATTAGAATTTTTTCTTTAGAATTTGACCACATATGTAAAAGCATAATTTAAGTTTGCAATCAATCAATTGAATTAAGGCATACAGATTTGAGTTGACCTGTTACCTGACCGCCTGGTGTAAATGTTAGTACTAGAGCTAATTTCTAGAGTGTTAGTCCAGGAGTATATAAAAGGAAGAGTCTGTCTAACTTAAAACGGACTTCTATATCGCATCAGTAGGTTGCTTATTAACACATGGAGACCAATACCGATAACTCCAAATACTATTGACACTTTAACTCTTATACGAAACCTTTTCCCGAATCGAAACCATGATTATTCCCATGAAATTAACGCCTTACGCAACGGACAAGACAGTACCATCTCCCGTAGAACTGTACCAGTTAAAACGAAGCGATCTCGAGATAAACAACAACTACAGATGTTTATTATTAATAATGCGTATTTCTCAAGCCGTATCCTTCGCAAATAGCGCTTCAGTATTGCTCATGGCTCATTTGTTTCGCGTAATTACATTTCGAAACACGGCGATACCGAATAACATGTAATGTAACGTGACAGAGATCCAGATAACTGCAGCAATTAGATAATATCTTTACGCTTGGATTTTGTGTTACGAACGTCGCATTATTGTTTCCAATTCGGATATTATATTATGAAATAGATCGTGTATAGTTTATTGATCGAATATTGACAAAATCAACTGATAAAAAGCATCATAATATTATAATGTTGAAGACAAAGAAGTTATAGTAATTTTAAATTCGCTTCAAGTATGCGGTCGATTTAATTCACTAATTAACATATTTGAATGAATAAATTATCCATAGACGAATTATTTTTTTGCTCACCTGACTTACTGTAATTAAAACAAGCGATACTTACATTTATATCAGAGAAACTCGGTGCGTGCATTCGGGTAGATTGAGAATGAAATATCTGCAACAAAAAACGTTACGATTAAAACCATAACTTATTGCCTCTAGTAAGAGTAACGCTAATAAACATAATCTACAAACAAAATCAACTAAACATTCCCACATTAAAAACACCTTCAAATTTACCACAATGAAAGTCACTACAACCGCAGAATACTTAACAGTACCTAATGCACTACAACCACATCAAACATTTCACCACGTCGAACAATCGTCTAATCAATGAACCTTCAAAATCCCAAACATTCGAGCGAGATCAAGAAACTCTTAAATAGTGTGTCGCCGATAAAAAGCCATTCCATTATTTATGCACGTCCTTCAAGCGGTGAACGGCCTACCGCAAGTTGAGACGAAAGCTTAATTGTGAACCACGAGGTTTTACGAGTGCTATACGACCGTGTTCTGAGATGAACAAGTCTGAGACAAATGATTTGTAGATAGAAAGCATTCAATTCAATACGGTATGTTATAAAGACTTGTTTCTTGAGCAAAGTGTAATTATAGAGTATTTTACTGATTAAATTCTTCGATATGTATTGGCTGAAAAGAAGCTGTGAAAGCACTGGCCTATTGGTCTTTGAATAAATAAATATTCTATTATATTGTTTATCCGCAATCTATGCATCTATTTTTATTAAAATAAAAACCTCACAAACATTACAATTTAAGCGAAACCTTACAGCCTAACTAACAGCCAACACGCACACTAACATCCCAATTACGCATCCAAGAAATTGTGTCATTAAAACACACATAACAGACATTTCCCGCCATTATCACACAAGTTGCGAGTTGTAAATCTAGTCCCGTGTAACTATTTCTCTATATTTCATTACGGCAATAAAGATCAGGCGATATCTTCATTACTGGGCGTAGGATGCCGAGATAATTACGAAGCTCGCAACCGACGGACGGACGGTGAAATTAATTTCACAGAGAATGCAAGTAAAGCATTGATGTATCGGTATGACTGCATCGACACAACTGCTAACGATAAATGTAAAGCCATCATTATCTTCATGCTTGAATGCAAAAATTTTATCTATCAAATTTTAAAGCGATAGGTGCATGCGTTAAAATTTTCCTTAGACGTCCATTTACTTGACACTTTAGGTACACAAATTGTAGGTCAAAGAATAACTCTTCGCATTAAAATCATAATTCTTCATGATTAAATACAATCGTATAACCATCACCACAACACTAAAATAACCGCGTTATCTATTTCTGAGAAGTGAACAAAAAAATTTAATAACGGAAAGACCGTTGCGAAGAACATTTTGTCACTGATAAACGTGAACGAAAATATTGTAAAGCTGAATTAAATATAGATTTTGTTTCACATTCTAGCGGTGCTGATAATAATATTAATGAGAGAAGAGAAATTAGTGATAAGGTTTTTGCGGTAAATCGAGATCCTGTATCCTACCCCAAACTTAAGAATGCTTGATTGAAAAAATCTAAGGTTGGCACAATACAATAATGCTAGACATAAAAAGACTGACAGGCCTAAACATAAGAATAAACAAACCCAATTAAATGAAGCAAAAGGCAAAAACACTTAACTGTTCTGCAATAATAAAAATATACTTGTCACTGGTGTGATATGTCGATGATACTAATGTATTATTTAGAGAGACACATACTATCAGTGCCTCTTTAAATTTTGTGAAAGTCACGACGCGTTTTAAAGACCACATTGTTGCAAGAACAATACCATTTGAAGAACCAACACTGACCGAGTCTCGAGTAATTTGGGACGATTACACGATGCTGTTGGCATATCTATTCTATATTGGAAATAAAATCACAGTAATTTCACCGTATTGCGAGCCGTGTTTTGTGTAATAACACGTTGCTATTGTCTATTCGAGAAGGATGCATCTGCAAAAATTTTTTCACGTTAGAATTGTTTTAATTGACCTATCACATCAACTATTTCTTAATTCATTGATAATCTTATGATGGAACAACAAATTGTATCCAATATGTGAATATTGACTGGTGAAATATGCAGAAGGGCACATAGTTTAGAAGAAAGATAATTGCGCGCAAAACCTTTCGGCACAATAAAAGATTCATTAATGCTCATACCAAAATTAAAAACACACACTGTTTACATTAGAAAGTCAAGTGAAAGACCGTGCACAACCGATAGCATCAATAGATCATTAACGGAAAATGAGACAATATTGTCCGGCTGTTGCTATCATCCCGAGGCTATTAATCATTGGTGCGTTCGTACCAGCGTAAAACACTGAGATTCCATACTGTTACATCACGTATTTTGTTCTCAGCACACAAATATTTCATAAAAGCTCCTACCTACATTATTATAAAATGTATTTCTAGAAAGACGAAAGTTTTTAATGATTGTGTTCGTAGATTTATTCACATTAATGTTCACATACATTTAGGGCGCTTGTGCACTACAAGGAATTTTACTGTCCGGCATTCCGATTTTTTACGGTCCGGTGTGGCATGAAAAAACCGATGAATTGCTTGTGCACCTGTCCGTCTTTACTCGGATCAGTGCGGTACAGTTCAAGGAAGTTTGGCGGTATTATGCTATCATAAATGATTGTTTTTGCATTTTAAAAGAAACGAGTAAAAAATATAGAAGGTGAAATATTATATTATGTACTTCGTTATAATAAAAAGTAAAGTTCCGTAAGAGATTTAAAATGCGTGTTTCACTTATTTATTTTAATCGGTGACGAGGAGCTAAAGCTATTCCCACTTGAACTTTAACTTACCAACACTTACTTAGATAATAATTATAGGTCAATGCTTGGTCAATGTATATAAAATAACAATACCGACTTCACAAATCTCATTGCCAACTAAAAGAAAGTAAAACAAGAGCTTGCTTTCAATTGGCATATGCAGTAAAAACAGTAAAATCCAAGCAAGTGGGCATTCGAAAACAATTATACCTACAGCGACTCGTAGACACAAAAAACCATCCGGAATAGGGAAAAGTAAAATGTCGGACAGTAAAATTACGTATAGTGCACAAGCTAGTATATAGATTAATGGCGTGCCATACCGGACCGTAAAAAATCGGAATGCCGGACCGTAAAATTCCTTGTAGTGGACAAACGCCCTAACAGATGTATTTATAGCTACAGCCACTGTTAAAAATGTATAAATTAGATATATTTTAGCTTTTAATAAGATTCCTATCATCCTTTTGTGGCCTACTTACGCAGCAACATTTCTAGCATTGAGGAAATTTATGATAATATAAATTGTATAAAACTAATTCCCACAGACGACAGCAAAACTAGACCAAGAAACAGTTTATCTATTCTCTCACCGAATAGCTTCAACTTTTGATTAATACAACATAAAAATATCGATGAAAGGAACCGGTATAGTGATACAGCTATCAAAATTGGCAATGAATATGTTCATGAATAATTTTAAGACGGGTACGAGATTATAATATAGCATCGGAAAACGTTAATGCAAATTGATTCAAATCTCGTATCTTTAAAGTTATTAGCGAATATTTGTGGACTAGGAATTAAATACATTTTTCAATCATCAGTCTTCTTTAACATCGTTTTTAATTTATTTATTGGACATATTTCGTTGCTTATTTAATACTAGCTTTCCGCCCGCGGCTTCGCCCGTGTTTTCAGAGAAAAACCCGTTCCCGTAGGATTTCCGGGATAAAACCTATCCTATGTCCTTTCTCGGGTATCAAAATATATCTATACCAAATTTCATGCAAATTGGTTCAGTAGTTCAGGCGTGATTGAGTAACAGACAGACAGACAGAGTTACTTTCGCATTTATAATATTAGTATGGATTATGCATTCATGAACTTGTTTCATGAGCTAAAATATATAACGCTGTGAACGCAGAATAATTTGTTCCGTAATTTGCACACAATCTTACTAAGGACACGGTTAATTTATTACACCCTTTTAAATGTTATTTACATACACGTTTGGCTCAAAGACAGACAAGGCGTGTCGTTTTCTATACGTCAGCTCCTCTGATTGATGCACGGCATTGTATTG
Organism: Colias philodice; assembly: GCF_061535455.1. Classification (NCBI taxonomy): domain Eukaryota; kingdom Metazoa; phylum Arthropoda; class Insecta; order Lepidoptera; family Pieridae; genus Colias; species Colias philodice. The sequence goes on from NC_143097.1 coordinate 8,514,158, forward strand.
AAACGTCAATATTGCGATACAATCTGACAGTCGTTAGGGCAATTTCTTAAGCTACATCGCTGATTTACGTGGGGTCCGAATTAGATATGCAGTTATGCCGATCTGATACACTTTATCCCTTCAAGCTACCGCAATCAGAAAAAACAAATATGAATAGCAGTCTATTATAGCACACTTAACACATGCGCGAGATGAACGGCAGATAACGAAATGGTAGGTTGTAGACCTTTAAACGGAACAGACAAGCATTGATCAAGATATATATTTGAAGACGATAAGCTAATACAAATTCGTGATCCATCAATAAAAAACTTCGGAGGGTGTAAAAACGGTCGCAGGCGCATATACTTTCGAATAAAGGCTCGTTACGCGCGGAACCTCGGGTGATGGATGACCATAGACAACGGACGGTATTACAACAGCATTGCTCGGCAATTTTAATTTCAATTGAAAAGGGCGAAGGCTTAGATTCAGTCTCCGTGCTTTATGCTCAGGTCCGTCGAGTCCATCTGGCATTCTAGTGATTGACAAGTGCGGGTTGATAGTATCGCCTGTCATAAATAACACCGCCACCGCTAGTTAGTGCACATTCATCGGAACAAATATATCGCGCACTTAAGACGTGAAGGGTTCGTAAACTATGATCTATTGTTTGTGATATATGATAAAGAATTGGGTTTAGTGTTCGTTCGACATTTTTATTACCGCTACTGAAGTGTTTAAATCAAAGTTACGAACGTTCAGTAAATCTCGCTCGATAACGCGTTATCTTTGGTAATAAATTTTAAATATCATGCGCAATATTGAATGATGACAAATTAATAGCCATGCTTGAGGCGAATACGGATGTATCACAGCCCTGACTACATGCTTCCACCGTAAATAATGTTAAGTCTTGTCTAAAACGAATGTCGTGGAGTTGCTTTATGAACCCGAGTCTATTTAAACATTTCCTAGAAAATCCACTTCATTTATTTAATCAAACTAGTCTTGCATCGTTACAAGTTAAATAAATATGGCCGTGGCAGTAGAAAGTATCAGATGCATATCTAGTATGCATGCAGCAATTAATAATTATAAATGTATGTTACATATTATGCAAAATAAGTAATTAGAAGTCAGTTACTAGCCAGTTACATATTATATTTAAAGTAATGTAAGATATACCAGACAACTTGTTTTTCTTCTATATAATTATGGAATTGATGGAATAATAAATTCAATTATCAGAAAATTTTATATATCTTGCACCTTTGATATTTAAACCACATTATTATACACAGAAAGGGAACCTGTTACAACATTACAGTAAAGTACATTATCATCGAATCTCGAATCAATAAATCACCATTATTTCAAGACATTAGAAAATAAACGACATCGAAGCGACAACGACATATCGTGTCCACTAAATTTTACAACAAACGACAGCAATAAGGAACTCCGCCACATGCATCCATCTCACGTCAAATAGAGTAAGAACCATGCATCATATGTATACGAGCCGCCAATAAATCACATAACGCTATCGAAGCTATGATATTAAAGAGGCTATCGTAAAACATTTACATAATTCAGAACGAATGAGAGATAAATGGTGGATAAAAGGTAGAATATCGGACTGGCATAATTCATCGGAACGGCGCCGAGTGAAACGAATCGAAATAAGTAATTATAACGGCGATCGGAATCGATACGTATGAACTGTGAGCAAATATTATTTTTACATTCCGTGCACAGATGTGTTAGAATGTTAGATCGTGACCAAATGACCGGAACAGTTTCGAGACACTCGCGTGAGTGTAGCGTGTCTGTCATTTTCGTTGCGAGATTTGATATCGCGTTCCGTTACCCAACAACTTTGTCTCTTATGCCATTTATTATAATAGGAATAATATCATGAACATTATAAGATTTAAGTATAGCATTCGCTTGCTGTGTTTTAGGATTACAGTTAGACTTTTGCGTTGTATTTAACACGCCGCAATGGGAATATATTTGTGGTCCTTCAGTAAAATTTAAATAACAATATCAAAATATAACAAGCTTTCAAAATCTACATCACAATTGTATTCATCCCAGACTTAATATTGTAAATGTCAAGGACCTCAATTCAAATTCAAATGATCACTTTATTAAACCACTTGCACATCGCCATCGATGATACGTGGATAAAGGATGACATCAACTGATAACTGGAGCTAAGAGCAGAAAGAACAGATGTCTTTGCCGGATGTTACTCATACACGCACAAAACCATCGTTATGCGAGTGCGAATTAAGAGAGACGTATTTATAATTGAAGATTTCCTGCTGTGTGGACCGGTTAAATCAATACAATTTATGAACAATTACTGTTCGATATGATATGCATAATAATAGAGTGACCCACTTCCAAGCTGTTATTTTATATTGATTTGAAAACGATATCTACTTTACGACACTTCTGTATGTAATTGCCTCGTCAATAATAATGAATAATTGATATAAATAAACCCATTTTTTCCATCCAACTCGATTTATGCTAATAAGTACGATTGGCGGCTATGAAACCTATATTATTGTTTTCTTCCACTGTAAACATTATAGATAATTTTCATTTACGTAAAAGCTAGATCCATAAACACAACATGACGAATTAGACACAAGGATCTGGAAAAATCCTGAGATACCATCTCATACATCTAAATTTAAAGTCACCAACAAGGGGACGAAAATTATCCTAACAGGATAAAGCACAAGCTAAATGAAAGAATGCAACAAAGGGCACATAAAGATCACAAATCAGTATCACATTAAGTGGGCGAATGGATAGATGAAAGCACCAGATGGGCACATGTGTAGTCACGTTATACCTATTAAAGGGACTAGTGGTGGAATACAACCCGCTTACCAAGTGATAATGAACGAGCTTAATTAAAAACGTGTTAATTTATTGTATGCTGCTATTAATTAATTTGCTGTTTAACACGAACGTATTCGGACTGAAGTGGCTGGGCTGTAAAATTGTATAATCGCTGATAATCACGCAGCATCGGAGGCATATTATGCAATTTTTGAATTTAACCACACGAATAGACCGAAGGATCAAGGAATGTACCCGCATGATATTATGTTTCTTATGTAATAGTAAACATATTTTTTTTCATCGCAAACCTAACTCTGCATTATGAAGATCATATTCATTATCTTACTCTCAGAATTTAAACACGCTTTGACTGCATAAATTAGAAAATAGACAAGACCATTTAGAAATTATTAACCAGCACAAATGAACTGCCAACTGAATATAGAAATAACTTACAATTGTGGCCAAAATGTAGTTTGCTAATTATTCATTCTGTCTTACTAAATTTGTTGTCTAATAAGCCTAAGTGTATGTGATAGGCCTATTGCTATTGAGTCATGAGGATAAGAGTTTAAGGTAAAAGCGAATTTGAGTCAATAGATTTAAGATCTAGTTTAAAGTAGTGTACCCCAATTCGCACATTATCACGCCGGCTAGATCATCATATCTCATTAAGGAGTCACCCGCGTGGGCGCCACGGGGCACCCAATGTCTTCTAATTTACTGCTCTCGATTCAACTTCATATGCAACAGTATGTTTATTGTTGTTTGACAAAATTGTATGATGATTCCAAAATAAAACTTCTTCCTGCATATTTTTAAACACACTTTATGGATTTAATAATTTTGTAAATGATTTTATTTAACTTCTTGCAGATGACCTAGACTTCAAATATTGAGCGGAAAGGGTGCAATTACGCTTTTTTATAAAATTATTGTAAAGTGATAATACAGAAGAATATTTTCTTTTAAACATTTTTAAGACGAACATTCATTATTTTAATTTAGCAAAAATTCAAAAAATATACAGTACTGTATTACGTAAATTCGCCATTCGAATTTTCTATTATGAAAACTTTCTTATTTTCTACGCACTTTTTCGTCACTACAATAATGAGCAGTTCCAAAAACTCTTAATTACCTTTGCTCTACGCACCATCTTATTATCCTCAAACGAAAAACAGTGTACTATACTTTCTAGCAGACGCTAGATCAGTTATTTTAATGAAAGTAGCGTATTTTATAGACACGAAAGCTTAATTGCGTAAAACCCGAATCTCTAAACATAATGTGCCGTTATTCGTATAAAAATAAGATAAACACGCGAGCAGCATGCGGATTCGTAATTCGGTTGTCGCCGGGTCATTGTTAATGAACAATGCTTTATTCTCGCGGTGTTCGCATAGTTTCCACAGCTCTATCATTTGGGACATCGCGATTCTCACTTTTAGGAGTCACCGTTTAACCGGCAGTGGTGTATTTTCTGGATCGTACTCCGTTTCGGCCGCTTTTTAACCGACTTCCAAAAAGGATACTAAAGATAACGTTTCATGTATAGGTATTTTTAGCTTCTTGATAATTTTAAATTTTAATAAGGGATCTTTTGAACAGGGAATATGCCGATAAAGTCTTTGTTTTATATCTTCATTTATTCACCTTTGCAGTGTCATGTGATAATATTATAGTTATCAATTGTAAACATTAGATTTTTTTTATGTTTTTCTTATCATAGGTATTATGTTTTTAAATTGTATGGAACTTATTAGCAGTTGGGCTGTGTCAATTATTTTAACTACGTGTTATTTTTGTATGTACAAACGTATGTGGACAAAAATATAAAAGATAGGTAAAGATTCTGGTAACAACTAAGAACGGACCAGACTCATTATATTTTGTCATAAAGATAGCATGCGAAAATTATGACATTGTCTAACGACTATAAAAGGAACAACGGCATAATTATAAGCTACCGACCGCGGAGCTAGTTAGCTATAAATTATAATATCTTATTATATATTACTTTGAGAATTCTGAAGAATATTATAAGAACGAAAAGCCATATTATTTTAAATTAATAATCCTGGTAAAACACATTATTGAAACTGAAAGTTTTTGCGCGTGCGCGGATACTTTTATGACATAACCGCCTACTTTGCGGCAACAAGTTGAAAACTTTTTGCTTCGAGTATCGAAGTTTACATTAAATATTGAATTAAAAAATACAGATAATATTTAATAATTTAAAATAGTAAACCAAACAAACTTACATATTCCGTTCCGGTAGCAGCAATAAATGTCAATAGCAACTAAAACAGCTATGGTTCATTATTCACTAAAGTCAACAGTCAACAGTCAACACACGACACTTTAAAAACACCAGTGCAACAACACGACCACCGCCCACGGTGTCTGAACGAGGAATGGTCTCTTGATGGCGAGGACGGAGGAACCCAAAGACAAGAGGGTGAAAGGTGCGCGGGGGGGCTAATCTTGTGGGCGGGGCCTCGCAGGTGTATCAAGAATATATTCAAGATATTGGAACACGCCTCACTGTCACGTGTTATGCAAAATATTGTCCAATTCATACGCTGTTAATTGTTATTCGGCGCGCCATTAATTTTACGTTTTGACGGTTCAAATTTATAGCTGAGCGCCGATGATGGCCGATAAGCCCCATATGACAGGCTAATCAAGTTATATGAGCGTCTCTCATCTGCTTATCTTGATGCGGGGTGTAAGTGCTTAGCATAATGACAAAAATATAACAGACGAATCGTAAAAACTATGGCTTCGTAGATAACGTATCGCGTTTTTTGTTTATAACCGACTTTATTGCTTTTGAAGATTTCTTATTTTTATATACCGACAGTGATATTATGTTTACACAATTGCATATATTCGGTTCGTCATGTGATATCTTATCTCGAGGTACATTATAATTGAGAAGTAATAATTTCCAAAGCTCCACATTCCCTTATCGGCAATAACGTGGTGTGGAATGTTTATAAACATTGAAAATAATACTTGTAGTTGTATCCTGTTATTTTATCGTGGTGTATTTTAAGAGAAGAGCTAGGTAATTATAATTACATTTGCAGCTGATAGTGCTGGTCTAGCGATGCTAAAAACAATTTAATTAATATCTTCAGTTGTTTACTTTATAATAGTAACATTTAACTACTTCATGCTATAAATAATAAACAAATAATCTCTTGTTTTTACCTACGATTTTGTTGTTTTCCATAGTTTTGTTCGTTCCTATTTCTATTCCTATACAAAGAGTATGTACATCGTCCGCCTTCATAGGTATATCATTGTACTCGAGCTCTACAAAAGACGTTATAGGTACATTAAGACGAATCCTTCCAAGTTCCAAACAATAACACTTCAAGTCTGAAATGATTAGCTGCTTGAGGAATGTCCGTCGTGTGGCTATAAATCCACAATTCGTGTTGCCGGAGAGGCGTTATTAAGATGTCAACAAGAGTAATGCACCGGCTGATATTCAACGAAATATTACGTGCAGTTTCGTTCTGTAGCTAGTTACAGTTTTTAACGCTTTTATTAGCTAGGTCTGTGTATTATTAATTTTTATGTAACCCGATTTTTAGACTCGATTTTGACTCGCTTCAAACGGACAGATTTAAGTCAAACTTTACTAAATAAACTTATAAAAGTAACACTTAAGAAAGATCAGTGACAATGCAAAAATTTCATGAGTTTAAGCGTGTTTTCCTGTTTTGTTAAAGTATATTAATTTTTATCTCTTAAGGATAAATTGAGTGGCGGTTGTTATCTATACGTAAGTTTTAACTAAACTGTGACGATATTCACGCCGTCAAGTTTCGCTTTAATAGGACAAAAAATTATCTGTATTTTTTGTGTAGTTGATTACTGAGCGTCAGCTCTCGCTTCAAGGAGGAAGATATTGAACACGTTTGAAAACCGCAGATAAGATAACTTTCACTTCAACATTGATTTACTATCACGCCAATTTGTTGTATAAATTTTTACTGAGAACTGAGATCACACTCAAGATTCCACTTATTTGATATCAATCTGGGTTTGTTCTAATTTTATCTTTTAGACTAGATCGGCACTATGCATATTGTCAAATGTAGGTATGTAAACTAGCCCGGTGTTACTTCCAAAAGCAGGATATAATTGATGCACAATCGCAAACCACTAGCCCAACAAGGTAATCTTTACAATAACATCCATATTACATAAGTCACACCACGAGTTCCGAACACAATTCCAACGTAATTTATCAACGCTATAGTCGATGGCATCATAATTTATTCTTAAAATTTCGCCCGAAGCTATTGGACAAGAAACGCAACACGCGTTTATGTGTTAATTACTTAATTAAGATATTTCGATATATCTCCACGTGACACATAAACTTTGAATCACTCTCGCTGATAATGCGTTATCGAAGTCTTATTATAACGTCCGGTTCATTTGTTCTAATATATCAATAAACGAATTCTTGATTAGGTTTTTACTTCATTGAGTAATTTTGTTTCTTCCATTCATTTCATATGATATACAGAAACAAATACAATTAAAGAACTCCTTACATAACCATTTGCAGTGAAATAACTTTTCACTCGAAGATGCAATTTCTTAGATATAAGTTGAAAACGAAATACAAGAATCTAAGTAGCAATTAAAACAAGTGCAGTTAAAATTGGACACACTTTGACAAAAATTAGGTCACAATTGTACCAAGAAGTCTATAAATTTCACACACATTTCTTCCAACATAATATACCATACTAACCACATATAGTTCTGTGATACTCACAATCAACTACACCACTAATCAAATTTACCTTACAACGATACAAACCTCACGAAATCTGTCCTGCATCTTAATAACACGGATCCCTCCGATCGTGACGCGTCCCAAAAGCGGCTAACATTTAGTTTCTATGACACATTAGATAAATGAGATTAACTCGACGACATTTCTCATTAGAGGCGGTATTTAGCAAAATCAGTTTCGCGTTGTACTTAAACCAGAACGTATGAAAGGTTGTGTGTAAACATCGTGAAAGGTTGCATGTTTGATCCGACGATCTGACGACGTAAATTGGAGATAACGCTCGCTGGATTTATGCGATGTCAAAACTATTTATATATTAATTAATTGCTTGGGATTTGTACTTCTATTGAATAGAGGAAGAGATGGAATAAGTGCTTTTAGATTGGTCTGATCACAATTGCCTCCAGGTATACAATTAAGAATGCACTGTTCAAAACCTAAAATTGACATAATATCTATGTCGTCCTGTTGAAAATCGATATTTATGTCCTGATTAATGCAGAATAACACAACCTATAGGTAATAGAATCGATATTCAGAGTACCCCATAAATACATGACAGACTTAGGTACAGTTATCGTCTACAATATGACTGTATATTTCATAGCAATGTCTTTACATTTATTACCACCGGATATCACCATAATAGCGACCTTAAAATATTGATTCTATCACGCCGCAGCTACCAGGCAAGGCACACATAACCGACCCGAACATAAATTGAATACAACAATAATTCAAAAGGTAGACTGAGCTAGCTTTCTATTGCACACGGGAGTGATATCATGCGACGTCGTTTATAATTCAACAACAATAAACAGATAGTTAATTGCGATGCTGTCACGGGCGCAGTATATGGTAATGAGGCGCAGGGATCCCGGCTGCACGGCCAATATCTCTAGACGGTGAAAGGTAAGGCGCGGTGTAGGTGACGAGCGGAAAGCTAGAACACGGCGCGGGCTAGAACCTAATCATGCCAAATCCTTGAGCCCTGATACGTTGACAACCATTAGCTTAGTGGGAGTTTACCCCAGTAAAAATTTTGTAACTAAAGAAAAATACGTCGTGCGTGTGCCTATGTAATTAATTAGAGTAATGAGCCTACTCAATTACGCAGTATCCTTCACTACCTAGTACTTACCTACCAGTACACGTTCTTTACTCTCTTATATATTCTGTTTAATATCTAAGAATACCTATGTTGATAGTCCTATTGCGGATTCCTTTTCAATAACTAGCGTGGGCAGAATTGGTCCACTCCCACGGAGAATGAGAGTTTATTAGATTATTAGTTAACATCTATTTTCCATTTATTAAATGACTATCACTTACTGATTTGATTTGAGAAAAAGTTCCGACCAGACCCTTTATTTTATCTGAACTTTTTTAAAACACCATTTCAATTAAAAAATAATAATTCTCACACATTAATTGCACTGCTTAGAGTACATTCGGATAGTGTCCATGGCATAGCATAGTAACATCTGCAATAATCTAAATTAAATAATGGGTGGAATTTTAATGGATATCAAAAACGAGGGACAAATACTTTAAGAAACATAAGCTTTTAAAATTTATTCGCAGAATTTTCAACGCAGGTGTCCATTTGTAGACATTGCTTTATAGTTTATAATTACCAGGTATTAAAATTAAATTATCTGCGTACAAATTAATATTCAAATGCATTACATTGGTTACATAAAATGAAGTTAGACGCGATAATTACTATTGACGACTTAAAAGCTTAGTTTTACGATTGTGAACATGTCCTTAAACACAGACAAAGATTTGTTTATTTATGTATATTGCTTTGAAAACTTTTTAGACCAAATCAAATTCTAGTAGAATTCAATTTATACAACTCAAAGAGAGTATCACTTGACACATACGTAATACAATATCATAACTGTTATCTACCATATATTATTCTGATATTAGCTACACTGTCATATAGAAACTCCCTGTTCCTACATTTCCTATATCCAAATCCAAACAGACCTTCACCAAAAGCAACATCGCCCATACACCACACCACGGTATTTGCTTAGCCCATAGCCCGTGTCTGCGATAGGCACTACATGCGCTTTCAGCTACGCCCCACAATCTGAGTTGACACCAATAGCTTTTATCACCACCAATCTCGTCTGTGAAAGTCCGAGTCGCACGCGATACGACGGATTTGGGCATTAATCTCCTGTTAGTGGGATTTCGTTTAATAAGGCGCTTGACGCTGGTGGTGTACGCGACTTTTTAGGTAAAGCAATTAATGCTTAATGAGGTGGTAAATTTTCCTAACGGGCTGCTGTTTGCTTTAATCTACGAAAAAATTAATAATATCTATTAGGTCTATATCCCTATAGACCCAGAAGAAATTGAGAATATACCAATAATAATTGCATTTGATTTCGACAGACATGGTATTGGAGGAAATTTTGAGCTGTGCTAGTTTATATACGCGAACATAAAACGTGAAAATTTCTTGCTGAAATTCAAGAGCATGCTTTTACAGTTGGCATCTATACAAGAATTCAATAAACACTCTAATCAAACAGAATATTTGATCTCCCTGAGAAATATAAAGAGCACACCGTAATAGTAAAAGTTCCAACCAACTGATCAAGCCACACTTTAATATCAAGTATCTAAATTGCGAGAAAGAGCACCACGATTTACCCGCTTGTTAGATATAATACCAACATTTATTTAATCCAGCCGTCAAATGCAATTACACTATTAATTCTGACGTAAAGCTTGGCCAATAACATAAACCTAAATCGGCATCGATTCCATCTTTCAAAATCTCAGTCCGGTCACGTACAATTCGAATCTATACTAATATTATAAAGCTGGAGAGTTTGTTTGTTTGTTTGTTTGAACGCGTTAATCTCAGGAACTACGGTCCGATTTGAAAAATTCTTTCAGTGTTAGATAGCCCATTCATCGAGGAAGGCTATACATCATCACACTAAGATCAACAGGAACGGAGCCACGCGGGTGAAACTGCGGAGCGCATCTAGTCTAATGTATGTAAGTAATGGATGTATGGATGTATGGATGTATGGATGTATGGATGTATGGATGTTTGTTACTCTTTCACGTAAAAACTACTGAACCGATTACAATGAAATTTAGCACACATATAGAGGGTAACTTGGATTAACACATAGGATAGTTTTTATACCGGAAATCCCACGGGAACGGGAACTATGCCGGTTTTTCTTTGACTGCGCAGGCGAAGCCGCGGGCGGAAAGCTAGTTTTATATAAAGCTCTAACTATAAAGCGATGCATGCGATTTACTAATAATCCACATAAATAACTGGGTATTTGGCACGGCAATGCTTAGAGCGCTGTAATGATGCAGAAATAGAGTTTACGGTCTAATTAAGCGAACACTTGCCGGGGCTATACCATTGTAAATGTCATTTCGCACTTGCGGAAAGTGCTGTTCAATTCCCACGAGGCGACATCACTATTCACTGGCCATTATTTTAATTACATAACCGTTTGATAGAATCGTTTTTGAAGAAATCTAGTTATACAAAACTGTTTTTGAAATACAACATAAACATGTCGTTTATAATGATTATCTCAAAATATAGGTTATGTTTAGGCTACAAATAGGATATAAAATCGAATTATTTGAATTTATTTCAAACTAGCGGTCCGCCCCGGCTTCGCCCGTGGTACATAATTACGTTTTCTCTACATAAGAACCATCCTCGTACTTCAAGGAATATAATAAAAAAAGAATTATCGAAATCGGTTCAGCCGTTCTCGAGTTATGCGCTTACCAACACATTTTGCGATTCATTTTTATATATAAGATTATGTTTAGGCTACAAATAGGATATAAAATCGAATTATTTGAATTTATTTCAAACTAGCGGTCCGCCCCGGCTTCGCCCGTGGTACATAATTACGTTTTCTCTACATAAGAACCATCCTCGTACTTCAAGGAATATAATAAAAAAAGAATTATCGAAATCGGTTCAGCCGTTCTCGAGTTATGCGCTTACCAACACATTTTGCGATTCATTTTTATATATAAGAAGATAGTACGGAATAAGTAGAAGTAAAAACTAAAACTGTGTTACAAGAAGAAGTTAACGATTTATTTGGATTTGAGGTTTCTAAAACTTGCGTTAATATTCATACTATGAAAAGTTCAATTAAATCTCCCATCGCCAACGTCATAAAACACAACCGCAATAATACATTAAATTACTTGTTAATGTTACGATTTCCTCCAATAAACAAAGCAATAAAAGACCTCCAGCTATAGAGATGAGCATTGGCAGTAAAATAAAGGGATTGCATGAGTTAGTGTATACACTAGTCACATTTATTTACTTTCGCATCAAGCGCCGCGGGGCTACTAAGCTGCACCTACATATAAACCTATATAAGTAATAGTAGATATATGCGAGCTAACTGCACACGTAAGAATGTGGAAATCAAGTGCCTAAGTAATATAAATTCGAGCCTATAAAGTACCATATTAATATTGTTGCTACTTGCTGTTGGCTCATGAGTTGAAGCTTAGAAGTGAAAGAGATAATTTCACCGAAGGGACATGTAATATGGAAGTTCTGCGGACAATTTATGGAGTTGAATAATATGAGGAATGTATATTTGAAGAAATTGTTACGCTTCCTAGTCTTAATATGAATGGATAAGTTTATAAAAGACAGAAAGCAACTTTAAGTAACTAACATTTCTTAATTGTAGAGAAAACCAATAATACAATTGCTTTTATAACATGGAATAATTTGGAATGGCATTCGCGTCCACGTATTTGCTTTGCTGAAACGAAATTCTTGTTCAAGAACATTAAATAGAACACTATCGATTAGTCTGATCTTATACAACCTACACTCACAAAAAATCGTAAAGTAATTATTGCACTAATTAACAAAAGAAGATAGGTTAATGGGCTACAACCTGCGTGTAGCATATAAATTTCAAAAGGGACTTCCATTGCATAATTTAAATTAGTCGTGGTCTAGTAGAGCCTGCAACGAGTAGCCATGTAGTGCACGATAAGCGCGTGCAAAATAATTCGTACCTGCGATCAGTTACACAGCCTCGAGGCTGCAATTCCTGAAACAACGGCCCAGTGGAATCCTGATAAACTGGGATTTACGTTACCCACTCCGCCGCCGCCATATCAATAACATAAATACTACTAACTGATTTGAGACCTGAGAACTCGAGTGTGTTGATATGTTAATGAAGAAGTAAGATGTGGCTGGACGATACGGTCATTATTTAATACGCGGACACTAACGCTAATAGAGCAACAAAACATTGCTTTATCTTACAAAGAAAACATATTAATTAGCATAGCTGCAAATAACTGCAAACTTTCTCTGGTCGACACCTTTTGGATGAACATAAATTGACGCTATCGCAGAGTACTCTGAATATTCATTGCCCTCATAAATTTCGTCAAAACATTCAACAGAGCATTGACAATTTACAAGAAACACAGATAGGAATCCACGATAGATAAGCATAAAAGCAAAAGGTCGTTAATAGATAGATTTGCAATACATATTTCAGACCGATGAGCGCAATATCTTAAGCGTAGACAATAAAAGCCAAGCGCATCGAGACAAATGTTATTGAAGTTTTCAATGCAAATTATCTCGCAATGTGCAAAACAGAACGGCGTCCAATTTCACGGCCACTAAATAAAATTAACATCGCACTGACAAAATAACAAAGCGATCTTAATAATTCGCGCGCAACGAGCGACGACTCTCTCGAGAGGGCATTAATCATACGGCACCTATGAGCACGTTGTGTTGCCGTTTAATAAAATATGAGCGTCGAAATCAATTTAGTTAATATGCAATAATTGGCAACACCATCCATGGCCTAGATCTGGCACCGTGTAATCTGACGTGCTGGCCACGGACAATTCGCTATAGCGAAAATTCGCGCGGCGCGACTGGCGGCGCGTCTTGCGAATGAATCAAATGTATGGAAATGTACTGGGCATGCCACGCGCAGCGGCGACCAGCGAGACGACCGGCGAATTTCCCCGAGCGAATCGCGCGGCACGACTAGCGATCGAAACAAATGTATGAGTTATTACGGCGCAGGCCACGGAGTCGAGCGGCAGACGCGGCGACTACTCCCGGAGCGAACTTAATTTAAAATAGTTTGTTTTTTTTTCGCGAAAATGGAGACGGAAGCTTTTATTGCAGAAATTCTAGCTAGACCAGCTATTTGGAAGTCTAGCCACCCGCAACATAATTTTTCATCATGCCTATATTTTTCATATTTTTGGTGGAATTCTCCGTCTGTAACACGATTTCTATTTTATTCGTGTACTCCACTATATCTTCCAAACATTAAATCTTGAGCAAAAAAGCTGCTACTCTCCAAACAACGTCGAGCTAACTTTGATAAAGCTATCTCGTCTCCTCGTCTACACTGGTCGCGGCGGCGAACGCATTTGCCCGTGGCGTGTTTACCGCGCCGCGCGAATTGCCGCGCCGCCGGTCGCGCCGTCGGTCGCGCCGCCGGTGTCCGTGGCCAAGCTGTCAAAAGGGCGAAACAGCGATAACTACCAATTTGAGGAGCAGAAAATTCATGCTCTATTCCAATGTTAGTAATAAGCGAGACGCTTTATTCTAAAGATGATAGTGTAATTTATAACATGCAGTTGAGGTAATATTAAATTGTTTTCGCTATTTTATTAATATTACAGAAAATGTATAGGGAAGAACTTAGATTTAAATCGTTTTTTAGAGCTATATCTAATGATTATATATTTAATCAAGAAAATACCATTAATATATGGGGAATTTCACGCCAAGCGGACACAGATTTCAGGGTCAGGTTTCAGATTTCGGTTATATTTTAGTATGTTACACCTGTATATATCCTCGGTATGTATACGAAAAATTTTTGCATTTAGAAGCTTAGTTTTCAAAATACAGGTCTTTGAAGATGTCAGTAAGCGCGAGGTATGGGGGACTTTGAATGTAATTATCAGTTCAAGAAAAGTAATTTTTAAATAAATTGATGACTGAATAATATACCCCATGAAATAAACTTTTTATGCTCATATTTCGAATTTCGAATTTATATTAAAATTCCTTAGAAAAATAAAAAAATATTTTTCTTTGTCATTTTTTACAAACTTTGCGTATTTTTAATTTTTTTAAAGATCATTAAATAAATAGCTTATATTATGCTTAAACTTCATGCAAAGTTCTAGAGTGGTCATCGCAGAAGTTTAGAAGCTACATGTATTATAATGTCGAAGCGCGGCAATATCCCCATACTAGCGCCTAGCGCGTCGCACTGCAATATTCATAGAAACGGGGACAAAAAATAAATTCTAGAAATTTGAATTAAATGAAGTGTCAACAGATAGATCTTTAAAAATTGATTAGAGATTTATGAATAAGGGTGCACTCACACACATCAGTCACCGTCAAGTCACCGATGACTGATCGGTGACGGTTTGTGTACGTATCCACAAACACCAGTCACCGTCATGTTGTCCGTCAGTCACGTCGCCGGTTTGACTGAATCATTGAACACATACATCAGGTTAGTCAGTGATTAGACGTGTGTCACGCTAGAGAACATGTAGCAATTGACGGTAGCACGACGCTGACTGAACTGAGACGTGACGGCACCGGGTGAGTGGGGATAAAAGTATGGTACATGTATGGAAAGATTATTTGACGTGCCTGACCGGGGACGTCACTGATAGATTTCGTGCCGGCGACTGTCGTGTGGGAACAGAGTCATACTAGAACTATTGATACATATTTTTTTTTAATCCTGTCCGGTGACGTGCCGTGACGGTGACTGATGTGTGTGAGTGCACCCTAAGTTTTATGCTAAAATAAATAATTGACGAGATATACGTATTCAAAGTCGTAAAAATGTCATATTACTTTACTGAATATTTTTTTTTTAAGAAAACTAAAGTAATATTTTCTTGCTTGTTATTTACCACTATAAAATCTTATTAAAACCTGAAACGGTGTTATTAACTAACTATAATGAGATAAATACTGCAGTACGGTGCGCTAACCAACTAAGCGCTAGTATGGGGATATTGCCGCGCTTCGACATTATAATACATGTAGATTCTAAAGTCCTGCGATGACCACTCTAGAACTTTGCATGAAGTTTAAACATAATATAAGCTATTTATTTAATAATCTTTAAAAAAATTAAAAATACGCAAAGTTTGTAAAAAATGACAAAGAAAAATATTTTTTTATTTTTCTAAGGAATTTTAATATAAATTCGAAATTCGAAATATGAGCATAAAAAGTTTATTTCATGGGGTATATTATTCAGTCATCAATTTATTTAAAAATTACTTTTCTTGAACTGATAATTATATTCAAAGTCCCCCATACCTCGCGCTTACTGACATCTTCAAAGACCTGTATTTTGAAAACTAAGCTTCTAAATGCAAAAATTTTTCGTATACATACCGAGGATATATACAGGTGTAACATACTAAAATATAACCGAAATCTGAAACCTGACCCTGAAATCTGTGTCCGCTTGGCGTGAAATGCCCCATATAAGTCATTGGTGCATTTAAAAAAATACTAATTATGTCCAATTAATTCATTATTTATCAAATCAAATTCAATAATTTATGTCATGAAAGCAGCAACAAGCAGCTACGTATCTTTTAAATTGTGG
Organism: Colias philodice; assembly: GCF_061535455.1. Classification (NCBI taxonomy): domain Eukaryota; kingdom Metazoa; phylum Arthropoda; class Insecta; order Lepidoptera; family Pieridae; genus Colias; species Colias philodice. The sequence continues at coordinate 8,530,529 of NC_143097.1, forward strand.
AATCAAATTATGATCCTATGTCGAACCATTCGCTATGTATACATAATCATCAAATCTTACATGCATACGGATCCTTTGCCAATATGTGCAAAATTCACAAAACCAAGTGGCAATTATTGTCAAACAGGGCACGGTCCGTCCCGGTCGACGCGGACGCTTCGATAAAATAAATTCAAAGTAAATGGCAATAACATAACGGGAGGTGTGCACGGATAAGCCGGCGCAGGCACCTTGAGGATCGTTAGGACGCCGCGAGATGATCGATAATAATGGTAATTTCACCCCTACACGTGTACGATCGCGATCCTACACCCGCCCTATTAGTACGTGCGAAACTCGCTCGGGACGGCTCGAAGGATCGACGCTCCGCGCTAGTTATGTCCACCACGATCTGGTGCTATTTGGTTTGAGGAGAAAAAAAAATTACAATTGCAGTCCAGCGACCGGCAAGTCTCATCGAACAGTCTCAAACTATTGTTTGCTGATTAACGAGCTGGTAACATAATGATTTTTCCTGCACACACATTCATTAGAAATAAATTGTTATTAGAAAGGAATTTTATATGATAAACTACCATACATTTTATGTGGATGAGTTGCTATAATAATGTCGTCCCAAAAATATGAGTTTAGTCGCTTAACTTAACTATGTACTGTGTTATATTTCTTCTATATTCTGAAAATATCTGAAATTTCAATTCAAGAGTGTCAAAAGTTATAGACTGAATACAGCCTAGCAACACATCAAATAGCTAACAAACAAACAAGCACCCGAACCACAAATCCATCTCGTTACAATAGAAACACGTCCGAGCTCCAAATCGACAAACTCGCGCGCGTGATATAGCGAGCAGAGGGCAGACATTGAGCGGCAGAGACGCGTGTATTTATGTGACGGCCAGCCACCCGGGCGTCGCATACTGGCAACACAATATCACAATACGGGCATAGATTTATGCTCGGGCGCATCGCGTTCTCGCACACGGAAATCCCGTAGTTATTTACCGTTTGGAAGTTAAGTGCGGCAGATTTATCGGCGGTGTGGTCGCGCTTGGCGACGATCTTGTTTCCCCGCCAGTTTGAAATATACGAAGCCCATTATGATCTGAGCCTCACCAGCTCTCTGGAAAGCGTGTTAGCATAATTGTGGTGCAGATGCTGGAGATTATTCTTAGATCTGCTGCGTTCGCTGTTGGTATAACAACAAAAGAATATGAATAAGGAGATCAGATTTGGACAAAGGACAAATTAAGATGCTTAAGGTTTGTTAGCTTTTTTAACAAAACCTTTTATATTTCAAAATGGTACGCAAAATATATTGACATAATTTTAATCAAACTTTTTCAAATTTTGTCAGAACACATCAGGTAACATCTAGTACAAATTCGACTATATATTACGTGTGGCAACCCTATTACGTGCGCTGTTATAATGGCGTGTGAAATTATACGCGGTCATTTGTCAAGAGGCGCTACACAACGGTGATTAATTTCATTAGGCCGTTCTTAATCAAACGCGAATGTGATACCTCGTATATTGAGTGCTAAGTAATAGTTTACTCGTATAGATTGTTTTCGTTGCAAATTGAAAATAGCGATCAATAATCGTTTTGTAAATTATTATAGGTAACAGCCAAGTTGGCCAGTTTTGTTGAAGCAAAAATTATATCAATATTATATATAAAAGACAAAATTAAATAAACAAAAATTATCACATATGGATGACAGAATGTTCACGATTTTGAAACAAATGTAGTAGCAACCCTAAACCATCGAGAAAATATCTTCTATTTCGTGCTTTACTTTCATAAGCACAAGAAAAGAACACAACCCCGTCACCCACCATCTCATAAGCTGAGCTCATAGATCAACCTAGTGTAGTCACAGTTATAGTATTATATTATCTATGGTCATAGGCCATAGCGTAGTACTCGGGCTCAATTGTCGAGATTGGCATAATGACACCTGCCCCGGCACCACGCAGCTAACATATGACGACATTAGTGCGACACGCTTGACGCATATTCAATTATATCTGTTTACGCGTGTAAAATATGAGAATTGTGTGCATGAAAAGACATAGAAGCGGGGAAACAGCTCAATCGATGAATGAGATACCGTTTTATGTAATCAGTAACTTTGGAAATTTTGGCAAAATAGGGTAAAAAGTCGTATATCAGTCACTAATGTGTATAGTGCGTAAATATTTTAGTAAGTACTTGGTACTTGAGGCTCCATTTATACCTCCATACTTCGTGCATAAAAAATAAGGGTTCAGAATAGAAAAACTATGACTTTTTACTAAACTACTACTACTTTACTAAATAAATATTATTTGGATAATGACGTAAGTTACCATGGATCATGGCGTCCTATTTAACTATCTATTCCTTCATCCGTTTACCTTTTATCTATAAAGGCCTTCTATCCCAGATTCAACGCACCCATCAAAAGACCACAAGGAAGATTGGATACGGTGATAGATGATGGTTTTCATTTATCCGCAGAAGTTGGAAGGGTTCGAGAAAACAATCAAACAAGATACATCCCTCCAATAGCCCAATCAGCTGGAACAAATTGCTATCATTTATCTTAACCAAGCGCTGGGCCTCTGGGAACATCATTTTTTAAATAGAATTGCAGTTTGGACCTAAACACAGTCGTGCTAGTTTTGATCATGATTCATACAAAAACATGTATTAGATTAGAATAGATATTGATAAATGATAACATTGAATGATGCAAAAAATGTGAAAAAAGTTCAACTTGTTTTGAAGAACATAACGTTATGAAGCCAAGATATAAAATGATACATTCACAGGATACATTCTTGTTTTTTTGTGATATATGTACTAAAAATATTATACTTTCTGGATTGAATAATAAAGATTACACTAATACAACAAGTGGATTTGTGTTCTTATACGACATGATGATCGTACTTTAAACTTGCACGATTGCAATAAAATTATTTTCCTCATCAAACGGACACGAAGCGTAGGCGTTATAGACAACGGAATATCCAAACGTCTGAACATTTATAAATCCAGAAAGGATAAAAGTATTAAAATCTAAAATCAATAAACAATCTTGATTAACACGTTCGAACGTATTAGCTAAATTAATTATATGTCTTATTTACATAAAACGATGTATTGACCAATCTATCGTCATAAATTTCTGTAGCCGTCTCAAGTATGTTGACAAAATAATATAGTGGATGTCGTCAGCCCTCCTAGAGATAATAATTAATTAACAACTGATACTGATTAGACCTCCCAGGAATAATTATAATTGATTTTTATCTGCTGTCGTTGGCCGTTATGTTTATTATTAAGTAGGTATATGAAGTAGAATATAAAGTAAAACAGTTCGAGTTCGAGTTCATTTCATTTCAGGACAGAGAAGTACGTACCTATAAGATGTGCTGGAAAATAAAGATGACGATGTTGTAAATGTTATAGATATATACTTAATTATACTATCTGTCTATTTTATGTCATGAATAAGTCAAGATAAGCTACACTACATACTTCTTACAGAAAATGGCGCTAACCCAGCAAAAACTTTGCAATCTCATTACTGGCAGTTATAGATAACCGAACTATAGATATACATGATTATAAGCAATTACTTAAATCCATAAGCAAAAGCCTAAAGCCATCAATAATTGAGCAATCCATTTGTAAAACTTAAAGTTCTGACCGCGCTAAGACTTTCGGACCCAATTAATAAAGATCATTAATAATTATAACCGAACCCATAACTCTGTAAGCTTAAGACGTGATAATAATTTATAAGGTGTTAACGTTTAATTCGATGGCGCTGTATAATTAATTTGTTAAACGAGATTTGTTGGCGCCAAGGTGAAGTTATAAATTAGTTGCGAGTTTCCTTAAAAGGATGGCGCTTGGTTGTAGTTAATTATCCATTACGGTCTCTAATGAATTTTATTAATTACCTGTGACTGGTGAGATTTATTAATATTCTTTGAGTCGCCATTAATTCCTTGTAAATTCGTGCGAACCACGGTTTTACGACTATGTAAGAGATATTAAACATTCATAAGATATTACAAATATGTATCACGTGTTCGTTAAATAAATATTATGAGAACCTAATGTTATCACAACTTTTGTTTTTGAAAACTGATGTGCATGATAAATGTTATATGTTATATTTTGTTAATTGGACATAATATTATAACAAATTATAAATCGACCTGAATTATAAAAGCTACACTAACATAACCCAATAATTGCAGAAAAAATTGCAAATTAACACAAAGTAGGTACCTATTCCATAATTTATTGAATCAATCGAGACAACATTTGAAATATCACAGGAAAAAGTTTATGTAATATCTCTGCAACTTGAAATATAACTGTCATCGGAGAGCTTTCCGCGCTTACGAGAACACGGCCATTGTTGAGTTTCCACAACCGAATAATAGATGGCGCTAGTTGTATTTTAAGTCGCGCTATTGAAATGTTTTTCGTAAACCGTAAGTACACGCAAGTACTTGGCGAAATCATACTTACCTGGCGTAGGGGACACCGTGATCAGGAAGGCGGTTCCCCCAGAGCGAGGCCCCTCCATTGCACTGCGGCGGGGTTGACCTCTGCGATTATCCCTAATGTGGATAACTCGGACGCGTAATTTTTGGTAGTGGGGACTGCGTACGCGCCGTCCCCCCATATAAATACGATATCAATATTAGGCTCAATATTATAAATTATTTAATACCGGTCATCGCACCCGAAATCGAGAGCGTTGGAGCAGTTTTCAAGATTCAGGTTACATATTTTACTGTAAGAAAAAAATCATCTACAATCTCTCTCTCTACAATTCTCTTATCAAGCCTACACATTAATTTATAATATCTACAATCACTAATAATGTATTTTGTAAATATTAACTTTCGTAACAAATCCCAAACAAACGTGTTAGACCGGGAGATACTGACACAAAATTTCGAGTCATTTGTAACAGGATGGCGGTTCTACAGAGTTCTTAGTACGCAATGACAAAAAGAAAAATGATGGTGTGAACGCTGGTACTGGCGGCTTAGTCGCGTGGGCGTTAGTCGAACTCGTCGGAAAATAGCGAAAGTCAAACGATTTGTAACAGTATGGCACTTATTTTTCCTGTAAGTTTGAGGATCAACGAATATAAATACAAAATTTCAAAGATCTAGGTGTTGGAAATCTTCACTTATATAAATAAATAATAAATTTATTTTTCAAGTATGACAGCACTTTTTCCCCCTACTAGAAGTATGGCAAATATAATAATGGTCACATTTTATCAAATACTCTCCAAAAAGCCAAATGCAATACTGGTACAAAAAGATAGGCGAAATAAAAATTTTTTGCAGATTTTCGGCGGTATGGCGACCATTTGGAATCGTCCGAAAAGTATGGCATGGCGATTTTCGTAAGTGGCTGCACGACGATGGTTACCTGTGCAAAAGTTAGCTTGGTACAAATGGTTGAATAATTGTTTTTTTTAAATCAACACATTCGCGTCGGTATGGCGGGCTGTAAGTCATACCGGAAAAGTATGGCATGACACTACCGCCTACTTCTTTTTTATGGGCTATCGGTAAATTCTAAAATTTTTGTGTTACAAATCGTTTGACTTTCGCTATTTTTCCGACGAGTTCGACTAACGCCCATGCGACTAACCCACCGGTACCAGCGTTCACACCATCATTTTTCTTTTTGTCATTGCGTACTAAGACCCCTGTAGAACCGCCATCCTGTTACAAATGACTCGAAATTTTGTGTCAGTATCTCCCGGTCTATGTAGATAACGTCCTCCCTGCCCTCCGTTGTAATATAAGAAGAGCTTGACGAATTTCATTCATTTATATTGGTCAAAAGAGCCCCTATAGAATGGTCACTGGCAAATTAATGTTTAATGAAATAAAAAAAAAACAAGTCACCTAAATTCTATTTTAAAAATTTGAAAAGGTTCATTAATCTAGGTCACATTTTCTGCGTTTGTAGAACCGCCATCCTGTTACAAATGACTCGAAATTTTGTGTCAGTATCTCCCGGTCTATGTAGATAACGTCCTCCCTGCCCTCCGTTGTAATATAAGAAGAGCTTGACGAATTTCATTCATTTATATTGGTCAAAAGAGCCCCTATAGAATGGTCACTGGCAAATTAATGTTTAATGAAATAAAAAAAAAACAAGTCACCTAAATTCTATTTTAAAAATTTGAAAAGGTTCATTAATCTAGGTCACATTTTCTGCGTCATTGTATCCGCATTCCGCCTATATCATAAATTCATTATGTTATTTAATTCACTCGTTTTAAAATATTACATCTCCGAGACCTATTAATATTAGCTATATAATTATAATCTCATTTAGTTGAATAATAAATAATGTAACTTGTTTATTTCAATAAGCTATCTACGATCGAGTTTTATTCAATAACCACTATTAATTATTGGAAGTCGTGTTTATTAATTCATATTTAAATGTATGGAAATTCAAGAAATATCTTATATTTTGGAGAAGAGTATTCCAATAATTATAAATGAATAATCTTTTACAAACAGATAGCTCAAATTTTCCGATACAAGTGTCTCTTCGATAAACAGTTATTTATAAAAATATAGATTCCCTCTATTGTGCTATTTATTTTGCTTACTGCTCAAGAAAGATTAAAATAACGTACATCCACACTCGGGGTCTTCCTCGCAAGCCTTCACAGGCTTCGGGGTATAAACTGTTCGGGGCGATATAACGAACATCCGTCTACTGGGTTTATTATTCCTTCAATCAATAGACCTAATAAAAATGTCTCTTTCGTAATATTTTCTGTTTCTGGACCAAGATCTACCTTTAATTTAAATATGTAAATTATTTTTATTACATCTAAATATTTCTCGTTTCCAATACCAACTAGAACACACCACAATAATAATTTATTAAAGGTATATCCAGAACACAATTTGACGTACTTTCTTCACCCTTGCATTAAATCTCATATATAACAGATGAATATCACTAGATACAAGATACAGGGGGTGTGTCGACCAGGCGGAGTCGTAGCCACAGTTCAAAACGTATTTAAGGGGCCCTTGTTCAAAATGTATGTTTCTAAATCATGGTTTTTGGATATAAATCATCATATTTAAAATCCTAAAAAAATATATAGCACAGATAAACGTTTGATCTAGTGACTTTTTTGGATAAAAACACAATATTAAACATTTAACTCGATCAAAAAAAAATCAGAAGTAACATCGATTTTGAAAGCATAATCAGTTTTATGAGAATTAGGGGAACGCTATGTTTATGAAAATTTTACATTTCATTTACTAATCAGGTTTTACAGGGAAATTTTTGGATAGATTTATAATTTAGCCCTTATTTTTTTCTATATAAAATATAATACGTAAAATGCGACTCGCGCGCACCACGTCAGTGCCGCCAGAGTCCAGCCGGACGTCATCGAAGGAGGACCTGTGCTAGTTTTGCTCCCGACCACGTTGTAGTCGCCGCTCGCGTATTAGAACCGAGCGGCGAGTAAAACGGCGAGCACGTCACGGTATAAATAAATCAGTAGTTTGATTTTGTTTGTTATCCTAGGATTATTGTTGTAAATATAAATTAACTTCTTACAGCCGTACAAATAAAAACTTGCGTATTCAAACCTTATGCAATGAATAGATATGATAAGAATAAATAAAGAATAAGGATGTCATAATTTCTTACAAATAAATTTGGAATAACGTCGATGTAACTATGCTCACGCTATGCAATAAGCGCGAAGCGGCAACGTAGCAATTCATTCATAAAATTATGAAAAACATTGAAATTGTCTACGGTTATGCCTTGGTGCTGTCATTTTGACGCTCGTTTGACTTCGTCGAATTTGTTCTGAAGTTTCATCATACGATGTTCTGTTTATTTATTTTTTAAATATTTATTGGAAATCATTTAAATATATCATTAAATATGCAAGCAAATGAAAGAGAACGCTATCTTATATCTGGAGAACAGAAGATAAACCCACCTTGAGATAGAGATTTGCCAAATAACTGGTACTTACTCAAAACATACAACTCCAGGCTTAGAAGATTTATAATATTTTCAACGAAAGTTTATATTATTGTGATAAGTTTAGAAATAAGTTTTATGTATGTATGGTTTGGCGCATGTCGTAAATAAATAAATCATTATAAATATCAAAAGGGTTTTTCATAATGTCGTATATTTTGACATTTCATACAAAATTTTTTATTTCAATAGGTACGTAATGAAATTATTAATTTGCTCAACTTTTTCTACTTCTCGTATTACTCTCATTATATTATCTCAAATTCAGATTGAAAATTGCTTCTAAAACTTGTAAAACACAGCACAATGTACCAAAAGATATGTTATAACTCGGTTATGTCAGACTTATACTAGGGTGGTAGCCGGAATAACGACGGAATAGCATTAGTATGAATACTTGTTACGACGTTATAATAGGTTTCATTTATTACGAGTTTATTTGTATGATTTTTACTTATTCTTAGTTTATTCTTATCATAAAATGTTATAACTCGTTTATTTGTACGGCTGTTATTCTATTAAACGAGCAATATTTGCATATTAATATATTTGTTTGTAAATACAGTGTGGAAATTTTCGATGGGCCCTGGGTGAAAGTACTAGAAATACTGGAGATAGCAAATTTCCTTTATTTTTAAAAAGAAATAGAACTGCATTCAAAGATTTTCAAAAATTCATTTTCTTCGACCGGGAATCGAAAGAACTATAAAATCCGTTGCGTAGTTTCAAAGATTTAAGCGTACAAAGGGACATAGAGACATAGGGACAGTGAAACCGACTTTGTTTTATACTATGTAGTGATTTAAAAAAATTACCTTGTAAAATGTTTTAAAAATTACCTTGTTGTAAAATAGTCACACTTTTTTAAGTTGGTTGAATACACTAACATACTTATTACATACTTATATTCAATTACATATTATTTTGCCTTTTTTATTTGTTTTACTTTTAATTATTATTACCAATATTTTCAGAAGAAAATAAATTAATGTATCCAGAACGAGAGTTTAATTTTAAACTTTAAATGTATGTATAAAATAGACCAATAAACCAGAAGCGTTCTTTATGTTGAGATGATGTTGATTCTACAATAAAAATGTTAGATTCCATGATATTTTTATTTCTAAGAGCAAATATTTTTACGAGAAATTAACAATAAATTATCTTTTATATTGTTTCTATCGATTTGAATAATAAAGTAAAATTTGAAAAAGGAATGTTACCTTTCAGAAAAATTTGCTATCCCTGTATTTCAAGTACTTTCCATTCAGGGCACATCGAAAACTTCCACACTGTATATATACAAACAAATATATAAAAATGCAAATATTGCTCGTTTAATGGTATAGGATAAGTAGTAAATTTATTTATCAAATACATTCCTACGATAGCAAATAAAATCGAACTACTGATTTATTTATACTGTGGCGTATTCGCCCGCCTTCATAGGTCACCGGAGTTCATGCCGCGCCGGCTCCTGCGCAACGCGGGCGCGAGCCGTCTCGCAGTGCCTAAAATGCCTAAACTTTCAGTATAATGGGCTCTTAAACAATATTCATTTTCTATTACCCGTTCGATTGTAAGTATAATTATGTATCAGTTACTCTGTATGGCAATTAATAATGTTTTTAATTAATTTTAATGGTTTTAATAGTATCGAAATTGTTCCCAGATTTTAATATGCATTAATTTTAATTTGTGAGGTTAGTCAATATGTATATCTAGATAAATATACCTATATTAAGAAGAGCTGGAACGTCAACACATTTACACATTACACATGTTAGGCCGGGAGATACTGACACAAAATTTCGGGTCATTTGTAACAGGATGGCGGTCTAGAGGGGTCTTAGTACGCAATGACAAAAAGAAAAATGATGGTCAGAACGCTGGTACCGGAGGACTAGTTGCGTGGGCATTAGCCACACTCGTCGGATAAATAGCGAAAGTCCAACGATTTGTAACACAAAAATTTTAGAATTTACCGATAGCCCTTAAAAAAGATGTAGGCGGTAGTGTCATGCCATACTTTTACGATGTGACTTACAGTCCGCCTTACCGACGTGAATGCGTTGATTTAAAAAAACAATTCAACCATTTGTACCGGGCTAACTTTTGCACAGGTAACCATCGTCGTGCAGCCATTTACTAAAATCGCCATGCCATACTTTTCGGACGATTCCAAATAGTCGCCATACCGCGGAAAATCTGCAAATTTTTGAATTTTTTTTCTCGCCAAACGATTTGTACCAACCTACATTTTTTTTTAACAACTCCTGAATGATTATAAATAGAAGTGTGATAATGCCATACCTGTGGGAGGTGGCGAATGTGTATAAGATTTTTTTTCTTATTGTAAGATTTTATTCGTAGTTTGAACGATTTGTAGCAGTATGGCACAAATTTTTCCCTCTATTAAAAGTATGGCAAATATAATAATGGTCACGTTGCATCATATACTTTCCAAAAATGCCGTACTGGTCAACGGCAAACAACTGACCGACCGACGACGACAAATCGCCAATTCTTTTAATTTTTTTTTACGTCTTGGCTTAAGTCTTGCAATCATCCGCCCCATGTTTGCAATCTGCGATATTTTTTTCTAGGTAGAATTGTATACAAACAAACAGAATATAATGATCCCATACTGTAAAAAATTTTTTTACGTATTGTACAGTCGTATTTTTGAAACGTGATGAATAAATTAATTTTTCAAGTATGGCAGCACTTTTTCCCCCTACTAGAAGTATGGAAAATATAATAATGGTCACATTTTATCAAATACTCTCCAAAAATCCAAATGCAATACTGGTACAAATTGTTTGGCGAAAAAAAATTTTTTTTGCAGATTTTTCGGCGGTATGGTGGCCATTTGGAATCGTCCGAAAAGTATGGCATGGCGATTTTCGTAAATGTCTGCACGATGATGATTACCTGTGCAAAGGTTAGCCTGATACAAATGGTTGAATTGTTTTTTTTTTTTTAATCAACGCATCGCGTCGGTATGGGGGGCTGTAAGTTACACCGGAAAAGTATGGCATGACACTACCGCCTACATCTTTTTTATGGGCTATCGGTAAATTCTAAAATTTTTGTGTTACAAATCGTTTGACTTTCGCTATTTATCCGACGAGTTCGACTAACGCAAACGCGACTAGTCCGCCGGTACCAGCGTTCTGACCATCATTTTTCTTTTCGTCATTGCGTAATAAGACCCCTGTAGAACCGCGATTCTGTTACAAATGACCCGAAATTTTGTGTCAGTGTCTCCCGGCCTATGTATAGCTTTTATTTTGCAATTGTTTATAAATACAGGGTGATGTAATTGGTGTAGTACGAATATCTAAAAATCTATGAAGAATTTTGTGATACAGTAAATGGAAGAATTATAGACTATTTTACAGTATTTAATAAAATCATTTAATTTTTTGTTCATTTTCATTAGAAATGTCAATTTTTCTCACCAATGTGGAAATTTGGATGATAAGGATCTTGTTAGAAAAATATAAATTTTGACTAAAATCGGCATTTTTTTTTTCAAAAATCAAATTACTAATTAATAATCAGAGTTATCACCATTTACATTAGATATAAAGGATATCGGTTGTTCTTACTTAAAATTGAATACCAATGTCTTATTGCGGTATGTGTTCATTGGAAGTGTTCGTAAAGTTGTTGATCCGTAATTAAATATTGCGGAAAATCTTTGCGTACACGTGTTATTTGTATTGTTTTTATGACCTGAAATTTAATTATTATTTGATAATTGAATGATTATTAATACTTTTATCCAATTGATTATTATTAGAATAAATAATTAAGTTCATCAATTGATTTACTTTTCAATTATAATTTTACAGGTAAATTATGAGAGCTTTCATAATTATATTTGCATATATTTATCTACAACACACCATTTTACAATTCAAGTCTAAAATGAAACTAGAGTCGCATTTATTTTTGAACATACTGTAAGTGAAATTGCATAAGTGTGAGTACTGTGAACATGCCAGCTTTCCTTAATTGACCTATACAGATAGTAGAAGGTATGATTCATTTCGGTTAGGATATAGGAAACATAATATGTATAATAATAAGTTAATGGAAGCTAGGAAAAGATATAGCGTACCTACCTATCTACGGTCTACGGTAGACTTTGAACTATTCATTATATACACACATCCACACACATCCATTCGTAAGTATACTATGTGTTTATCATATTATGAAAAATGTATTGAGCTACAACAAATGATGAATCCACATCATTATTTACGGAACCCCATGCAGAAACTAGCAAACCGAATAGAGATATTCGCCACGATTTGATAGAGTTACCACGGTTGCCTCCATAATTCATAACCTTTAAGGTAAACAATGACACAAACACGGAAACTGCATCATCAAGTCTCCAACACACGGAGAATCAACGAGCCGAGATCGGGAATGAGGCTCACAAATGTCACGACTGGCGAACCTCTCAATTTCTAAAACAGAAAAGCATCGCCGCGATTGTATACCAACGGCTACCGTTACATGCATCGTGGGTAACCATGGAAACTATACCCCTTTGTTTTTTTATTTACATAACGTAAATGTGCAACAGTTCATGCTTTCGCGGTTAGATATACCGTATTCATAGACAAGCATCGTGGAGATATCATTTTCTAACTTATCCTTTTAGAAACCAAAGTAGCAAGCAAGGAGTTTTAAATGCACATAAAGTGCCTAAAAGAGGGTGGGTATGGTAATCTAATTAGTGGTTCTTATGAAAAAACTACATAACATAAGCTGTATTTTTTGTAAGTTCTATAAACTTATAACAGAATATTATTCCAGAATATAATATAATCCGAATTCCATATCCGCTTATTATCAGCTACTGGTCATAAGTTAGACAGATTTAATTTTTCACTTAACCCGTCAATCACCTACTGCACTATTGATTTACGTTTTGTCATCTTAATTAACTCAAATATTTACGTCATACTGACGTCTGTAATTTAAATCAAGCATCACATCAGCTTGCTTGCCCTAACACTGTTACTTTTTTTAATAATAGTTATTTAAAACATGAAAAATTAAGTTAAGAATTTCAATTAAATTGTCATGTTTACATCTCTTCAAAATCTAGATGTTCTTAGCAAAACTTTTCTTGGGAGAAATATAAATACCATTTTAAAACCTAGGTACAAAACACAAATGCATTTCCTCCCTGCACTTCACAAAATACCAACATTCTATATTTCTATCCCCCTATAAACTTTAACTCGCCATAAACTACATAAAAATTCAAACATGGAAAACGCGAAGGTGCAAAATAGCAGGAATACCTACCTACCTACCATCTACAACTACCGTCCGCAACAAAATTCCTAGTACCTACAACAAAAAAAATCGGCGCTGCATGCGCGCGCGCATTATGCAGGCGTGCCGCACGATCTGTTCAATACGGTAGTGCCTGTTGGCTGTTCGGCATCTAGTGAGACATCTACTTGTCATGCGATCATGTCAAATGTGGGCCTGACTCATTGTTGGGTGGGCGGCTGTGGTCATTCTATATTCTAATTCTTTATTAGCTGAATAGGTGTCGAGATGTTACGTTATTCCCCTTGTAAATTACTTTTGTTTAATAGGAAAAAATGTGTAGCAAGCCTTTTTTTGCTTCTGAAATATTTTGATCATCGGATGATTACATACCTATTAGGAAAACGTGTGTAGGACGCGTTTTTGGTCGTGAAATGTTTTGATCATAAACATCTTTTGATACAAATTTGTTACGCTAATCCATTATTTTGTATGATTGAGTGTGATAATTTCTTTTCAGTGGTACACACATTGGTTAAAGTTTATTGCAGCAAACTATACCAAACAAATATATAAATAAAACTCACCGTTTGCACATATTATATTATTATAGAAGTCTGTAACCTGAAACAAATAAAATGCATGTTAATTAAACCACGTTACATTAAAAACAATCCCTATAGGAGGTAGTTTAAAATACCTTTAAAATATAATTTTAAGAAAGTCATCAGCATTTAATATATTTGAGATTTCAAAACTTAACGAAAAACTTCTTAGATCTTCCAAATCACTTACTAGTACACCGCTATAACTTTAATTAGCAGCTAAAACCATTATCTGAATTCCGTCTTTGTATTGCTGTTGCGAATAAGTACTACGCTATCCAAGAAACCATAAAGATCTCAAGATATAGAGAGGTATCTAATATCACACACTTCCTTAACATGAAAGGAATAATATTTGTGTCCATCGTAAAGCATTTTATAAGCGAACACACAAGAAACAGTGTAATGTTTAAGAGGCAACTTCTATCTTCCTACAATTTATGTCCTTGTGGAAAATATATTTTGTAAGAGAGCGAGTCTCCATCTTGAGGTATCGTTTTACCTGTTAGATAGTATGAAATGTGTTTATCATATTATTAGAAACAATATTTCGTTATAAACAAATGATAATATTTACTTTATAACGACTAACAATTTATTACAATAAGTGAAAAATCACTTAACATATTTTTCTCGACGCTACACCAAAGTGTCAATAACATTATTTCTTCCAGTTTCATTTTTATTTTTTTATCATTCACTGCCCGTTTTATTATAAAAATAATCATGACACAGTCAAGCAAATTGCACACATAAAAAGCGGTATAAAACAAACAGATGTTATTTCGGAATTTCGATTGTTCATAAAAGCGACATTCCTGCATATTATGCCAAAGCAATCAAATGCTCAATAAACTATTATGGATTTAAAGGTCAGATGCAATCAATGTTATATAGCCTAATAAAAATGATATTGGATCATTGTGTGTTGTTTATTTATGTAATATGTTCCAAATTCTCATTGGACTTAACCCTTTATATTATTTAGGAATCCGATAGGGTATTTATTTCTGTGTGTTTCTTATTTTTAGTTATAACGCAGCCTATTATGTGTTTCGGGATAATTGCTGACATTTCAGTTATTCCACAAAATTAGATCACATTTACGCAGTTAAATATAATTCTATCAATGCTAAACTATGAATAATTTGGAAAATCCAAAAGTGCACGCCTCATAATTTTTTTTAATAAATATTTATTAATTATTATTTTTGTTTATTTAATAACAATTAAACCACATCGAATCAGACCCTGAAAAATGAAAGGGTTCTATTCCTGAGCATACTCAAGCGTAAGAGAAAAAAAAAGACTCGATTAGTAAAGTATTTCGGTCGCTATCGTGTTAACAAGAAAAAGGATCCGCACATACAGACACACGGACGTCCAAGACAGAACTTTTTTAAACTGTTTTTTAACTAGTTTAAATAACAAAAATGACATCAAAAATATCATGAACGTTAAAAATAGTGTTTTTTCTTAATATGTGTGTGTATGTATTATCTTACAAGTGCAATGTATGATACATAAAGACATTTTAAGTTTGAAAAATCAGATGTTTTGCGCGAAGTGACAGTAGTACCCACCTCAACGCTTCGCTTATGAGGCGTGCAATTACGATACTTTCAAAGAGTTCATTCCCTCCTATTATCCCACTATCAAACCTCAGCCATATTTTTTTAATTCCTACCCTACCACCGTAATCCAAACTCATGCAAGTTTAAAGTGGCCAGCTACCGCGAGGGTCTCACGGCTCAATCCAATAAATACGGCTCGTATTAGTGCAGATATCTCGTAATAAGATACCCAACTGCGAATATACGAGCACGCCGCTGCGTGATAGAAAATATTACGCGTCGGTGTAAATGAAGCCGTATAAATATTGCTCTCGTGAAACGTAGTTAGAATTTGAATTATGTTTGCGTTTCATTAGTTCGCTATTATTTACTTTTGTCAAGAGCAACGTACAGGATTGTGGGGTAAGTTATCTCTCAGGTTCTTTTATCGTTGTGGTTTTCTCATAAATCAAGCAATATGTGAAAATAGAGTCATGGGCGTAGCCACGGTGGGGCAGGCTCTGACCTGGAAGGTACCTAACCAAATCTAAAAAACGTAATTATCTAGGTACTGACTACAAAACTTAATATCCGTTAAAAAATTCTCACTCGAAAGTTGTCAGGCGACACAAAAAAATACGATCTAAACAAAAAGCTTGCGCTTCTATGTTACATGATTTAAACCACTTTTGGTGCCAGAAAAAGTAGTGTAGTACTGTTACCCCATTCAAAGCTGTTTTTATTTAACCAAAATCGCACTAAATTTCCCATCCAATTTCACTTTTGTTTTAGGATAAGTTACTGACCATAAAAGCACAAAATGCTGACAGATCCAGGTGGAGCTACGCTCGCAATCTTACATAAAAGTTTTTGGCCGATACTTATCTCGGAAACTATCCATTTTAAGGCAAAAAATATTAGGAATTTTTTGTAGATAGTAAAATTTTACATCTTTTATACCTTGTAAACTTTTTGTAAAACTTTCCGTTTACGATTTATGACCTATTTAATGAGCCGGTTAATCATTTTTGGCAAGTAACTCTTTAAATATTGGATTAATCAATGAAATGCATAGGCATTAATATATTATACATATGAATCCATTTATTAAGATTACTTTATTTGAATCTTTTTTTTCTAATGCTTTTTGAGTTATTTAAAGTTTGGCGATAAGTAGTACAACTGTACAAGGTACATATGTTTCGTATAACTAAATAATATTGAGTAGTTATTTTATATTCGGATGCAAGAATAAAATTAAGGAAAATATTTAAAAAAATCTATTAAAATTTTTCTAGAAGTAAAAAAAAATCAAAAATTTTGCCGTTTCGGAAACGGTGAAAATACACTTGCATTGGAAATTTCTTCTTCGTTTTTATAAAAAACTTAGAAAAAAACTTTTGGCCTGCCACGTTACCCGCCGAGCGGCAGCATTTCTACATTATACGTGGAACAACTCAAAAAATATGGGTACTAGAAAAAAAAATTTCAAACAAAACTTGTAGACAATAAAGTGACCTAAAAACTATGTACATTTCTTTCATTAATCCAATATTGTAACGATCAACCGGTTCATCAAATAGGCCATAAACCGTAAATAGTAAGTTTTACAAAAAATATTCATCATCATCAGCCCATATACGTTCCCACGGCTGTGACACGGGCCTCCTATGAGGGTACAGGCCATAATCCACCACGCTGGCCAAGTGCGGGTTGGCGGATGACACATGTCGTCGAACTTTTGATTCTTCGACATGTCGGTTTCCTCACGATGTTTTCCTTCACCGTTCGAGCAGTGGTGATGTTACAACATGCGCAGATAAATTGAAAAATCAATTTATTTCCTGCGCGCTCGCCTGGTCTCGAACCCCGGACTTATCGATTCGAAGTCCGAGGTCTCACCACTGAGCCACTGAGCCACTGAGCCACTCTACAAAATTTTTTTTTTTCACATAAAATATTACATGGTATAAAATATGCGAAATTTTACTTTCTACAAAAAAGTCTAAGCAACTTTTGCCCTAAAGTGGATAGTTTTCGAGATATCGGTCTAATAAGATTGCGAGCAAAGCTCCACCTGGATCTGGCTGCTGTTTCTGCAAAGGAAAAATTGCTAAAACATACATTTTAGAGTTACAACTTAATAAAAAGTAGGTTTGTTCGGAGCCCTCGGTGCGCGACTCCGACTCGCACTTGGCCGGTTTTTTTTTGCCCCACCCTGTGCCCATGGCTAGCTACGCCCATGAATAGAGTTTAATCAAGTACCTAAGTGTAAATTACTCAATGTACCTACCTACTTACTGTGTGCACAAATGCTAAGCAAAAACGTTTGTGATGTATCATTTTGAGTAAGTATACTAAATTCCATGCATCATGGTATTACTTTAGTATAATCAAATCAGCAAAAGGTTTGTAAACTTTATCCAAAAAAGTTCCGCAAATCTCTATTTACAAACACAACTCACGTCTTCATTACTAAGTACCAGACCATAACAACTCCATTACATTTACATTCAAAGTACCTAAACCAAGAACCTGTACAACCCAAAACACAAGTCAATCCATCTAGGTCCCATAAAATAGTTCTATTATGTACAACCCACAACACAAGTCAACCCATATCAAGGCCCTGTAAAATTGTTCTATTACGTACAACCCACCCCACAAGTCAACAGCTTACCGCCGCGAGACAAGCATAATTCTCTACTATCATGACGTGGACCATCATATTCCTATGACCATTAGCAGCTGGAGGCACGGTCACGCAGCCTGTACCGTTGCCACCGGAGGCTATGGAGCGCACAATTTGTGAAACGACACAATAATCTACAGTCCACTATGTGGAACAGTAGTGACTGTAGGTCGGGAGTTCGCTAGTTTCAATCACCGATCATAGTTATTTCTGCGGACTCATCTAGAAATAAGCTTACTACCAGCTATTTCGTGTACATACCGAAACAATGAAGACAACGAAAACTATCTCCTCTTAGCCTAGTTAACAGCCATAAATAACAAAAACATACTTTTAGAATTTGGATGTAGATACTTTTGATAACTAAGTTTTTGTTGCATTAAAATCACATATGGAACAAATCCCGCATGCACTCAAATAAAAATAAGTTCGCTAGCATTGCTACTGCAATAACGTAGTAACTATTTAGTAATCTATATTGAATGTTTCAGATGTAACTGCCACCACACTACAAAACTGGCCCACGATCATAAAAAGCTTTGACGCGTAATGATCACGGGCCGCACCGTTTTGTTTATAGGCCAAACGGGACTCACGATGCAATTTCCTTGGACATTACGTTTTCCCTGGGCGATAAGTGAGTGGCCGACAGTTGCCAGTAAAATGAATGGATAAAATGATGCGTCGCGTAAACGCTTCGGGAACCTTTGATCTCGCGCGATGAAGTTGCCCGCGCAACTCGTGCCACTATTTATTACACCAGTACCAACATTGTATATTTAATTAATTTTATATCGTACGTAGATATTATATGGAAATTGTATTTTTACGAGGTGATCGACGAGTTTACGTGTTACTTTTAGATAAGAGAACGCCGACCACCTATTAAGTACCCAATATAGTCACTGCCTCTTTAAATATGCAGCAGGTTTGAGATTCGATTAAAGACAAGTAAAAATTTGTTATGTAATATGGAACAAAATTGTTCAGTTTGTTAGTTTTCAAACGTAAAAAATTCATTTTCATCCTTTTTATATAGGTACTTATTCGTAGATGAATAAATGTATAATGAGGTATTAAAGCGCAAAATTTTATATGCCTGATAAAAACAATATTTGACTTGATATCCAAATTAACAACTACTTAAAGTCATAAAAATTACTTAACAATCGTTCAAATAATTCACATAAATGATGCGTGAACATTTAATGAACAACGATAGCAAATTGCAATATGCATGCTAACAAAACTTAATATAAAGCGGCATACATCAAACGAATCCCATGACATTTAATTACGTGAAATAAATTCAACGCAGTTACGATTGCATACAGATTACCATTCAATTTGTAGTTAAACTAGCCGCATACCAAAATTAATTTAAACAATTTACTAAGTATAATTTAATTTAACTACATTTACTAGACGACATGGATGATAATTCTGTTCAAAAGCTATAAAAGCTTTATAGATTTTGAACAGAAAAATAATGTAATATCTCTAAAATCTAAATACAGTGAAGAATAAACGAAATAAATGAATTATTATATAACAGCTATACTTGAATGAATGAATTATATAAAATGGAATACACATAAATTGCACAATTATGCGACCTACAGACAGACCGGCTACAGACTTATAGAGCCATACTTCACCTCAGCCTAAAAGCCAAAATAACTGAACCGAATAAAATGGTTAAAATATTGTATATTTTACATACTGATTAGCAGGTGAACCATTAATGTTAATCAAAATTCAAAATACAAAGACCACAATTCCCAAACCAAGTTTACGACACATTTCCTTCCTAAGCAACATAAAGTCAATATAAGGATATTGAATCAATTTACATAATTTACATTCACAATGAAAACTTCGAAATTCTCTTTGTATGGTAATAACAAAATTATCATGCAGGTGTTTTTGTCCTTCAGAGCGAAAGTAAGTGTGGAATTAAAACTTATGTAATGGGTAGAAAACATTTAATGGTATGTTAAAGCAAAGAGGTAGAGTGTAGAGTGTAGACAATAAATAAATGGTAATTATAGTTTTGTTTAAACCTTGCAAATAAAAATATATCTGGAAGTATATTTCGACGATATGTCATATGTAGCTACTTGTAGTACCTACTTAATTTTCTAAAATGAAAAATATATTCGGATCAGGCGACAGTATAGTTTAGACGAGACTTGAAATTCCAGGAATTCTTAATTCTTAGACAGACCGCACTATGTTATGATGGCGGAAGCTAACATGCTACACTATCATTCACGATTTAAATAACATTGCATTAATCGATAGAGAAAGTCTAACAGAAACTGAAAGCTTCCAAGTCCAAGCACTATTTAAATACATTTGTAAACAAACGACAAGCAATAACGTAATTCAAACATACAACAATAAAATTTACATCTAGGAAATCTGGTTTCATAATACATACAAAGACGGTATCAGCTCACCGCTAACAGCGCAAAGCCAGCGATCATCGACACCCATAATCAAATGGCAAAGTCTACAAAACATATTAATAACAGACACTGGTATCTGGCATCTAAACAATCCTACAATACAAACTCAGCACCGTATTACAGAAGAAATTCGCTTCGAGCAAGTTTATGCGAACATCGACGATACTGTAATTACATTCTATCTACGCGGTGTTGTTTTATTGAAAGGCTGGCTTGGAGGCGGAGGGTATTAAGATGATGGTTTTGTAATTTGATGGATGAGGAACACGAGCTAACAACGTAGTGCCTATCACCTAAATCTTGTACCTATTTGCTGACGGAAATCAGGTATAATTGGGACGGTAAATTTCAATTAACTGGCTACAATTTTCATTTATCACGTTATTTGGACCAAATATTTGGATTATACTAATATGCTCATAATTTTTGCTAACAAAACATGGAATTCCTTACAACCAGTAAGCTGTATAGCATCCATTAGCTGCAAAACATTCAAGTATTCAAAATCACATAGGTAATAAAATAGAATAAACAATGTTAAGAAACTAATAATGCTCGGTAGAACAATGTCAAAGAATTATTCCCAGAGCTTCACTTCCAGACACATGATAAACGGGTTTTAAACAAACACACCCAGTGCATCGGATAAATTTCAAAACAATGCAAATTCTCGACTTCGGTACATGATAGGCATATTGTGTAGACTTGTCTACCTATCTACCTGGAACAGCGTGAGAACAGGTCAAGTTGACAATATTTGAATATTATGATTTAGCTTTTATAACGGCAAAATGAAGTAAGAGCTTGTGAAAGCAAAATTTCAATTTCAGATATAATAAAACTTATAATAAAATTGTATATTTGATATTAGATGCTTACGGGTCCATTTTAAGATAAGTAATTACTTAAATCGTAACTATAATATTTTCATAGTTAAAATTAAAAGTAAGAAGGAGCTTACTGTTTTTTAATTCCAATAACCATATCGCTCACTATTTACATAAGTATCCATAAAATTGAAATCTCCCTTCGTTTTTTTTATCAAAACGATTCAATAATACAATATAGAATGAATTCATAAAGTATTACATATACCATATAGTATTGAACATCCATTGAAACTATCATTGCAGCACAATACATAAAACAATACCCACTTTTCTACCAACCATTACTTGCAACATACCCAAAATCGGGGTCACATAATGAAATTCAAAACGCAGATGCATCCGATAGGTTATAGCGATATCAGAAATTCAGAAATGGGAAATCGTAGACCGTTGCGGGTATCGTAAGATAAATCAGCAATGACGTTGTGTCGCGATTAAAATCCGTGTCGTCGGGGACACTACAAGCGACTCGTGAGAACACGAGGGGAAACGGTTAGCAAGCATTCCTCGCACAGCTCGAGCTTTGCCTCATGCCCCCGACGATCGGAATTGTAAATTTTACGATCGTGTTACTCCTCTGTGAATAGTGTTGATGTCGTATGGAGATGAATTAGAATGTCAGAGCGATTTCTAAATCGCTCCAGAACCAATAAAGATCTACAACAAGCAGAGGATGCAGACGATTATCACCATCACCCCTCAAAAAACTAGGTACATAATACAAAAGTTAAACCCAGTTCTTGAATAAGTCATTCGCATTCATCTTTGTTCTTTATTTTACAGAATCTATGTAGATATTTCGAATAACTTAGAAAGTCTGAAAATCGATGCACGAACATAAAATGTATCCCCATTACCTTTTACAAATAAAGGCGAAACATATCATTGGTACGATTATCCCAACAAATGGCAGAAAATGCAAAATCATTTGCACATTCAATTCAAATATAGAACACGTGATAAAGTTTAATAAACGTCCTTTTTACAAAGTACCAGTGTCACAAAGTAACTTAGAGCATGCGCGCGCGCAGCAATAGAATCTCGCCAGCGATATTTAATGCTTGACCAGAAAAGGCGCAAAGACATGTCCATCGACACTTAAGCTTGTCCATTCCAATTTATTTGGATAAGCAGAAACGTGCATTTAAAAACATTCGAATCTATTTATGGTCTATATACGCGACTAGATTTCCCCGTTCTGTGAACTCCTAAGGCTCACCTTTATGTGGAGTCAACCTATAACCAATATTATGTCATAAACAATCACATTAACATTTAAATGATCTCGATCTCCGTTCGAAATAATATCGATACTGTTTACCCAATTCCCATAATTCAATGATTAAGAAACAAATCCAATTATGTTTTAAACTTTTATACCACACCGTTACGACAATTTTATTGGCATCCCAATCAAAGCCGATATAAAATTACAAAGCCGTGTGTCATTAAGCTTGGTCTTTTAATATTAATTTTATGCGGCCGTTCTCTCAAATGACCCTTTAATTGTCTCATTAGCAATATCCCGTAAGAATCTGAAACTAGATTCCAACGACTTAGAACGTACTTCGTTTCTCAGGCTCACCAATGGGGGTTTAATTTAATCGTTGTAATGTTAATTGAACTTTACCATTGATGTAGGTTTAAACTTATCAAAATCTTGTTAATTGTCTTCTAGGAACATTTCTTCAGTATTTCCCACGCTACATGAACACTACGTGTTAGCAAATACTTATAGCAAATTTATAATTATAATAATTTATTTGCTTACGTGCAAATAATCATATTAAAATTGTGTTTTTTATCGTTTACAAATCAAATTTTTAGGAGATAGTGTCGTTTGTTGCAACAATATGTTTGTATATAAGTAGATAATTTCAAATATGCTTAAAGATAAATTTCAATTTCATATTCAAATGCGTCCAGTTTAATAAATAGGGTAAGACACCGTTCATACTGCATACTGCAACAAAGACGTTTCACCACAGAATGGATCATATACCAAACCCAAGGATAGTCAATAATTAATATCCAGTCTTAAAACAATGTATGAGAAGCTTATTCAAGCCATGCGCATATTACCAACATCGAAAGCCGTGGAAGGAATGTACTCTGTAGTCTGTACCCTCATTATACCCCATTGTACTATAGGTAGCCTAGACTGAGTCTAGGATTGAAGATGAGTTTCAGCGATACCTTAATTGACGAGAGGCAGTGTTCCCGAAACCTAAGAGCTCTGCATAATAATGGTGTATAATCCCTTATCGAGCGGTGTTGTTAAAGCGAAACTTGTTCGCAATTTATCGAAGTAAATAATGAACGGTTTTTTTAATATGCAGTATTAAAACACATTCATTGGATGCCAATACTATTTTGCATTAGAATAACGTTAATAACTTTATCATTCCCATTTTTGTCTTCCTATCAGCTAATTTTCGTTCCTACTGTAAAGGCACTTCTTAATGAGGGATCAATAGAAAGTTTAATAATTATAATTATAAATAATAATTTAATAATCAAGAGACTTCGATTATGAAATTGTAATTTGTGTTAAAGGCCAATAACAAAATATGTTTAAAATACAAAATTAAGACGGATATAAAAGCCAGTTATTTAATTGAAATTATTTCAATTCATATGATTATTTTTCCGACCCAAATATCGACCAATAGAATTGCACCATTCGACGTCACGTGGTACAACCTACATGGTATTATACTGATAATTTTTTGATAATTTTCTCTGGTAGTTGACGTCAAACTGACAGGTTGAATTCAATTGTGAAATTATTGGCCGACATTTGGGACGGAAAAATAATCCCCCGAATACCACACGAGCTTCAAAATTATCTGGCATTTCCATTTATCTGGTATTATAAGTGATAAATTAACAAAGCTACGAAGAAATACCTATCATTTGTTTATTATACCATCGCTGGTAATAACTGTAGACGGGCATAACGATATGTGTACTAAATTAATTCTATTAAAATCAATGGCGACATAGTTGGAAGCCCCGTAAAAGAAATATTTGTGGTTAATCGATATGTAGATATTTCATAATTCTGTAACATAATTTAATTTTTAATCAAGCAAACATTATGATTTAGAAAATCTCTTATCTCCTACATTAAAACCATTCAATTTCTATTTTGACAAATTTTCTGTCTCAAAAAATTATATGATGCCGTCAAAACTGCACACACCCGCCTTAACGCTTTCAAACTGCACGTTAAGGGGGCGTATAAAGCAAAATTACCAATCTTCTATTAGATGATACGTGTAATATTCAAGACCAAATCTAAAAAATAAAATATATATCAAACTAGATGATATGTTCAACGATTCTGTTCAATCAAAAACATAAAATATTAAAATTGACTCGATAAAAAAAAATCACCAAGTTAGCTCTAATTTTCACACTTTTACGTTTTCTACTTGACATGGTAATACTTATTATGATTTTTTTTTCATAAACAATTATATTAAAACATTTGCAGGATATTTGTCAGAGCATTTTGTGTAGTTACTTTTAGTTTTGGTTTTATCTGCGATAAACCACTTTTGGCGCCCTTTTTTTCTCGAGATAAACGTTTGGTTTTGTCACGATAAAAGTGGTTTATCGCAGATAAAACCAAAACTAAAAGTAATTACACAAAATGCTCTGACAAATATCTTGCAAATGTTTTAATATAATTGTTTATGAAAAAAAAATCATAATAAGTATTACCATGTCAAGTAGAAAACGTAAAAGTGTGAAAATTAGAGCTAACTTGGTGATTTTTTTTTTATCGAGTCAATTTTAATATTTTATGTTTTTGATTGAACAGAATCGTTGAACATATCATCTAGTTTGATATATATTTTATTTTTTAGATTTGGTCTTGAATATTACACGTATCATCTAATAGAAGATTGGTAATTTTGCTTTATACGCACCCTTAATGGCGGCGCGCACAATACTTTAATTAAATCGTCGTCTAGTACCGAACGAGGGCCGCGGGCGTGCATCCAACTAACGGACATAATAGGGGGACACGATGGATTGTCCGCTACTTTCCATATAAAACGGCCCTATCCGCCTCGGGGCGAGCTTTCGTCACGATAACGTATGAGCATCACACCGTACGCTTAGAGAGCGCAAATTGCATAGGTATATGGAATAAAGCTAGAATCTAACTGAAATGCATGATTAAAAAACTGTTTGATTGCACTCTGCATAAATATCGATAAGCGTAGAGACATATTATTACACCAAATGAATATTTTTATGCCGTATCTATTCTGACTGAGCTAAATTAAAAGCGGTTCTATTGTTGGAGTTCAGGAAAATCTACATTTACGAAGCTTTTTGAAGGTAACTTTCGATACATTCGTTACAGATACCAATTAAAAACTCTTTTAAACGTTTAGAACTTGATTCTAAGATTCATCAAACACATCCTGCTTGATACAAACGATAATCCAATTTAGTTAACATTCAAACTATTATCTCAACATTTAATTAAGTCAAACAGCACAAGTAGAAACAAAGCTTTTCCGTTCCCCACACGTTTCATAATTAAGGCTATTTATCAAAGGTATGCTAATTGGAAGGAGCTCCCGGTTAATGATTCCAATCAATTGTTCAGTTAATTTATTTAACTGAAGAAGTTAAACTAGTTGCGAATTACATGTTTGACAAGCGTATCTTAGAAGTTAGAACTAACGTAGTTAGTTGGTTTATAGTGAAAATTAATACAAAACTTCTGCATGTAATAGCCAAATTATTGATTAAATTATTACGTTTTTATTGCCTATCTTCTATATTATAACAGATGGTAGAACATTATAATTGATACATTTAATGCATAAAAAGTTAATTAAAAGTTTAAACCAAGTTTCGTTAATCACAATTATAGATAAATAAACACTCCGAACTCCGAACAACGGCATTGTGCCCATAATGATCGCAAGCACATAATACCATTGTGAATGCACAGTCAATTACAATCATACAATGATGTGAGCAACGCATTGACAGTTCAAGACGATTGCTCTCATAATTGTGCTCTAATCTCCTATAATGGAATTCAGCAATGAAGTGTACAGTCGTGAGGAAAAGTGTTAACTATTTTTTTTATTGCATTAGTATGTCAAATAGGAGCACCGTGCAGGGCGACTACAATCTGCACCTTGCGGACATTTGGAAAAGTAAATTCTCAGCATACGTAAACGCGACATACTTTATATTCGTATTTAGCACTTAATATAATGCGGCAATGTGCAAGAATTGCTAGGGCATATTTTCAAACACGATTTAGATTAAAAATTTTATGGAGTCGCACATTGAATATTTTTAATGGTAATTTGACGTAATTGATTGATGTAATTTTCTTACAATATTGTATTTCACATGCTACAGTAACCTCTTTACAAATAATAGATAATAATCTACACAATCATCGAAATTCTAAGGCATGGTTAATATTAAGTTAAATGTTATATTAATTCAAATTCAAATTATGTACATTTATTTACAAGAATGTAGTTACAAAAAAGGTGTTACATATTACAATGTTAAGGCGCTAATACATTCTACCCATTATCTGGGTGTGCAAATATTTTAATTAATATATTAATCACTATAATGGTTTTTATTCACGACTGTACACATATTACATACAACATATGAATACGAAATGACCATACAATTTCATAAGCAATGCAAATGCTCTAACTGACTGAAAATTTTCAACATGTGTAAGTATAGGTATCGCACATTTTTAATTTGTTCAGCATAATTAACGAGACAAATTTACAAATTTATAAATAAACTAGCGGTCCGCCCCGGCTTCGCCCGTGGTACATATTTACGTTTTCTCTACATAAAAACCATCCTCGTACTTCAAGGAATATAATAAAAAAAGAATTATCGAAATCGGTTCAGCCGTTCTCGAGTTATGCGCTTACCAACACATTTTGCGATTCATTTTTATATATAAGACTAGATTTCCGCCCGCGGCTTCGCCCGCGTTTTCAAAGAAAAACTCGCATAGTTCCCGTTCCCGTGGGATTTCAAAACCTATCCTATGTGTTAATCCAAGTTACCCTCTATATGAGTGCTAAATTTCATTGTAATCGG
Source organism: Colias philodice (assembly GCF_061535455.1). Classification (NCBI taxonomy): domain Eukaryota; kingdom Metazoa; phylum Arthropoda; class Insecta; order Lepidoptera; family Pieridae; genus Colias; species Colias philodice. Next base: position 8,558,250 of record NC_143097.1, read on the forward strand.
TTCAGTAGTATTTGCATGAAAGAGTCACACACTCACATCCTCACAAACTTTCGCATTTATAATATTAGTAGGAAGTAGGATAAACTCCTAATTTTATTACAGCAATAACAACTTTGTGCTATCCTTCAAATGTTATTTTATTTAGCCATATATTGATAAATTTAGTAATACCAAATACATAATTTAGTAACTTAAGAAGAAAGTTTGGCAGTTGATCACAGCAGTATTTTTCTTTGTGCGTCTTTCATTAATTTTGAATAGACATTCCCCAAAACATGAGATGTCATGAAACTAAACTATGATTTCAAAGTCAAAATGTGGTCCAATTTGATCAAAAGAAACAGATCTAGCAGTACAAGCTTGACAGTTTTACTATAATATTACCGTATACAAATTTTTAATGTTAGTATAGTTATAGGCTGCATTCTTATATTGTGATCCCCGAATTTCATTATTTTGAGATGTCTTATCGATAGCAGGTGGTGACTTTTCATAAAAAAACTGCTTTTCTTTTTGCCGCAGATGCATAGTTTTTGTGCAAATCGAAAATGAAAATTATTTTTTAAAGCTTATTTTTGTATTGAAAACGCAACTTTAAGTAAAATCTTAAGCCCAACACAGAACAAAAATATAAACTTGATGAAGATTTCATAAAATTTGTACTACTTTGATTATTACAATTTAATTATTATTCATCAAATAGGAAAATATGTATAAATATTTTAATAACAATCAAATCCAATCACATGCATCAGACAAAATATGAAGGTAGTAAAATTCTAATCAACAATTTTATTAAGTTAAGCAAAAACACAGCGGAAATCTTTGTTATCTCCAATAAATTATTATTTATATACTAAAACTAAATGTTGGATAAGTTTATGATTGTTACTAATGTAACAATAGCTTTTTTTATCTAGACTTGGAAAATATTTTCAAGACTATTTTGCTTTAATCTATATTAATATTATAAAGCTGAAGATTTGTTTGAATGCGCTAATCTCAGGAACTACTGGTCCGATTTGAAAAATTCTCGGTGTTAGATAGCCCATTTATCGAGGAGGGCTATAGGCTATATATCATCACGCTAAGACCAACAGGAGAGGAGCAATGCGTGTGAAACCGCGGAGTACAACTGGTTTAATGATAAGAAGCTAGAACAATATCATATAGGTATTATTAATCTTGTTATTACTATCCCTGTATACATAAATAGCTTTGTTTATGATACCTTTTATTATTTCTTAGAAGAGTAAAATAATAATCCATGTGAATTCAAAATATTATGTGTTGTAAATATTCAGAAGTTTCCTCTGAAGTTATAAAATTTACATATTCCATAAAACCAACTTATCATTTTATAAATTCATATTAGAATTGAGGAAAATATAATAAAATGAATATTTGTTGTTAATGTCAAATCCAAAACAACATTTTAATATAAACATAACCTTTTACTTACCAAAGATGGATTCGTATAAAAATTTACAGGTAAGACAAATAGTTATACTATAACTAAGTACCACAACACTAAACAAACAAAAAATAAGTTTTAAATTAAATTTTACATTGAAATCAAAATTCAAAAACAAGAATTTTACACTGTTGTCATTCTCAACTGCGAATTGTCAAAATAAAAACTGACAGTTTTTATGTTTTTCTTCACACACGTTCATACTGACTGTCGTTTGTATTTATTTTTGTATAAATATGTGATAAATATTTTTAACAATAAAATATTTGAAATCATTATCATAATAAGCTCAATACAATTTAACATAGATAACGTTGATGGATTTATAATAAAATTCCTTCAAATTTCTGAATACCTACGCGTACGTAACCCAAAACATCGATTTTTTTTAAATAATCGAATTGAATATAACGATTATCAACTTCGACCTTTGAATTTTTTTTCGAATTCGGATTTATTTAAAATGTAACGTTTTAAATAAATCCGACATTTTTTCCAAGAATATAAAAATATTATATTTCCTTTACTTTTTATTAAATAAACTAATGGTTGTAGGTTACTTCGCGTACACGTATTTTTACGTCCACTAGTATAGAAACTGTGAATTTTAGGTGTGATGAAAGTTTATTATAGTAAGTTTGCTTATTATGCTAAAGACATTAATAATGTATATCATATATCAAATTTGATTAATATTTCGTAGTAGTAGTAGTATAGGCTGCTTTTTACTCTTGGAAAAAGTCAGGTATACAGATGGCGCCATCTGTAGGATTGAGTGCCCAAACCTTTTCACAACTTTTATTTATTTTACGTTCTTGCACAATTCCTGGCTCTTGTTCGTAAATTTCTTCAACACGTGTAGTGGATAGTTTCTAAACGTATTTTATTAAATCACTATTATATTATAGTATAAAACAAAGTCGCTTTCTCTGTCCCTATATATCCCTCTGCATGCTTAGAACTACGCAAAGGATTTTGATGCGGTTTTTTTAAATAGATATAGTGATTCTCGAGGAAGGTTTTAGTATTTAGAATAAAGCGGGCGTAGCCGCAGGCGGAAAGCTCTTAGATAAAGTGTAGTTCACTATTATACGTAGTGCTAAAGTTGCTGTATTTCCTCCAAACTGAATAAGCCTATATTAATTATTATTATCTAATTCTGTATCACATAATATCTATTGCATATTCTAGGAATAGAACAAATTTTAATCGTAACTACATAATATTATAATATCTAGGAAAACATTTCATTTGTTAGCCATATATCCGAATACAATTGCAATAAAAATCGATCTCAGTGCTTTAATTACACTTTGGCCTTTAGCCAGAATAAGGTCTAGGAACTCGCTTAATCTTGAAATAGATCATATAGTTTTGTTCCCTAATTAAATTGCGCTCATTGTACCTATTGTAATTGTAATTCTAAGAATATAAGAGAAGTCATTTCGATCTCTAATTGACAATAATAGTATCTGCAAAAAGGGTCTCTGCATGTTCAAACAAAAATGTCCCGTTTTCCCTTGTGCAGTGGAGCTGGTTGGTGTATAATATGTATATATGCAATTTAGTCTGAAAATTCTTTGCTTATCAGATAAATTCAAAAACATTTTAGTCATTTTAAAATCAGCTAGCTACCTACTAACCGAGATCTCTAAATTACCTACACCTAAAGGTTTATTTGATACATACCTACCTTACGAATAAAATATTTATTTTGCAATAAAAAATTCCCACTGGTCTTACCAACGCACTTTTTTATTTTGTTTAAATTATATCCTCCACGCCCAAATCAATTTAAACCAGTGCAATGATAAATGAAATAATGTTTAAATTTTAAAAGAGTTAGAGTCAAAAAATATACATATATTTAGTAGAGAACAAAAGCTCAAAACGATATAATCTCATACTAACTTCAGCAAAGGGCTCTACGATCTTTCATTGACATTTCCGTCTACCAAATATGCAAAAAATAAAAAAATAACAACAGGTCGTTGTTCGTAACATTTTGGTTATAAAATGATTATTGTATGATCGTCAGCACCAAAATAACTGGCCGGGGGGCGATGCGCGCGCGCTGCCAGTCGTATTGAGCGCCGCGCCGGTCCAACGTCGCTGCTTTGACCTACAAATACTACCCGAATTAAATACTTCATGTGGCCTGAAAGTGAATTGTGATGTGATTGTGTGTGATATTGACACAGTGCTTCAGAAGATATAAATATACAGTCTTTTAGTTGTTACTTAGGTACTTACCATTTCAACGGCGTGCATGCAAATATAAATGTGAAGTTATGTCATTTCAGTGCTAGTATGTAATTTTATGCGTATTATTTAATTTCAATTAAATTAAATAAGTATTTTCATATTGCTCTATATTAAGGGATTGTTAAATTCATAATAGTGGTTAATCCAATAGTCCATAGGATTTAAATAGCTTGAAATGCAATAAGAACCGCTGTTTGAACGTAATTACATTTGGCAATAGTATATCGAATAGCAAAGCTATAGAGTATAGACGTATTATATAAATACGAACAAAACGTTACGAAAAATACAAAGAAAACTCAAATTATAATTGCTGAAGTAGGTACAGCTGTAATATCAGTAGTTTGTACAGCTCTACATATTGCACGCCTCATAAGCGAAGCGTTGAGGTGGGTACTACTGTCACTTCGCGCAAAACATCTGATTTTTCAAACTTAAAATGTCTTTATGTATCATACATTGCACTTGTAAGATAATACATACACACACATATTAAGAAAAAACACTATTTTTAACGTTCATGATATTTTTGATGTCATTTTTGTTATTTAAACTAGTTAAAAAACAGTTTAAAAAAGTTCTGTCTTGGACGTCCGTGTGTCTGTATGTGCGGATCCTTTTTCTTGTTAACACGATAGCGACCGAAATACTTTACTAATCGAGTCTTTTTTTTTCTCTTACGCTTGAGTATGCTCAGGAATAGAACTCTTTCATTTTTCAGGGTCTGATTCGATGTGGTTTAATTGTTATTAAATAAACAAAAATAATAATTAATAAATATTTATTAAAAAAAAATTATGAGGCGTGCACTTTTGGATTTTCCAAATTATTTTTCTTTTCTCTGATCATATAGTTAGGAATTTAAATTAAATATCACAATCAGTAATAAAACATAAATGCCAATACTTAAATATTCAGAGTAATCTACCGGTACATAGGTATTATAGGATGAGATTTCAATGTCGATATCAATTAATTATTATTAATAATTAAGGCTCTTATTTATTTTAATTCAATATTTTCTAGGTATACCAATACCAAGAATATTATAAAGATGGTAGAGTTTATGAGTTTGTGTCGTTGTTGCGTGTAGGTACCTAGGTAATCTCTGGATCTACTGGACAGATTTTAACGGATTGTTGTACTGAGAAAACCACGTTATCTGTGAGTATCACAGGCTATATTTTATTTTGTTTTTTTTATCCGAGTGAACCTGGACGGAGCCGGTACGAGCGGCTAGTCTTTGATAATGTAGTAACATTAGAAATCTTACGTCAATCACATTTGGCATAATTTAATGGAACATTAAGCTATGATTTCAATATAGACGCCTACGTAATCCCTGATTAAATATTAACCACTTGATAAACTCAGTTTCAGCGTAGTAGTTGCAATTTTTTTAGTTAATTCATCGGAATAGATTATCGTATGAAAATAAAGATTTCTCGATATAAACTTTTGACCTACTAGTGAGTAGTAACGCAACATTATCGTTTGTTGTGTTTGAAAATAATGTTATTCCGATTCCGAACACAATATGTAATTATAATCGAAATATATTTTGAGAATGGATATATAAGTTAAAAGATTAATACAATTTATTTTCTAATAAGAATAAATTCTCTCGAATGAATTGTAATATCAAATTCGATCGAGAGCATTCTTATATGATATACTGAGCATCATCCTGGAGCACAGCAATACCTATTTATCTTATTATATTAAATTCTATTGTTATTTACTCTGGTTCTACAATAAACATGTAGATATTTAGTTAGAGAACTCCCGATTGTACCCGCATGTACCTATAATATTTGATCCAATTAATGACGTGACTATCTGACGTCAGTTTAGTAGTCTGGAGTCTGAAGTAGACACTCTCCTGGCAACTATCCAAGACCATTCACTCAACAAGTATATGAAATGGGGACGATTGCGGCTTTTCCTTTATGTTAGAGAAACATTACAAACTTAGATGTGAACACGCAATTAGCACCTACTTATTTTTTATGTGTTTCAGTTTTAAAATCATGGATTATACATTTGTGAAAAAATGAATGACGGAACCAGAAGAGCCTTAACAGGCTCCATACATAAGATACGAGAATTTGAGTTAGAAAAAGTAAGAAAATTAATTCAAGTGCTTCTATGTTTATTACAATCGTGAAGCAAATTCTTATAATATTTATCTTTTAGGTATGCTTAGTGGAAGAATTTGATATTTTACAAATAGTCGGCGAAGGATGGTTCGGAAAAATACTTCTGGTTGAACATAGAGCATCTGATACTGAGATAGTACTGAAGGCTCTCCCAAAACCATATGTTTCTATACGTGACTTCTACCGTGAATTCCACTACAGCTTACATTTAAGCGCTCATAGAAATATTGTTACTACATTCGACGTTGCATTTGAAACCGCCGGTTTCTATGTTTTCTGCCAAGAATATGCGCCCCTCGGTAAGAATATTTATAGTAACCTACATGCTCTTTGTGTACTTAACTAATACTTTACATATTGCAGACATTAGTTGTGATCTGTTCACACAGCCATTGTTGCTCTTGACTTGGAGACTCGCCAAAACACATCTGAATGGACATTAAATCGAAACATTAGTTTCCGTTTATTAAATCACTGACAGATGATACCGCATAACTTTCGTTTATATTTTTAGTTGAAATATTTGAATTATAAATTATAACTTTCAGGTGACCTCACTTCTAATATGTTGGATACTGGGATTGGAGAAATACACACGAAAAGAGTTGCAAAACAACTAGCAGCGGCATTAGAACATCTACATCAAAGAGATCTAGTACATCGAGATGTTAAATTAGATAACATACTTGTATTCAAATCAGACTTTTCTAGAATCAAATTATGTGATTTTGGCGAAACTAGAAAAGTTAATTCAGTTGTAAGACGAAGAAATGAATGGTTGCCCTACTCTCCACCTGAAGTTTTAAACTTATCGATGGACAGTTCGTACAAGTAATTTTTTTTTATTTCTTCTAATCAGTCATAATTGAGTCACATATATTTTCATGAATGAGTTATTTAAAATATGGAATTCAGTTTCATTTGAGTAATAATTATTTTTGTCCCACAGGGCATTAATTAGCCATGACATTTGGCAATTTGGCATAGTGATATTCATTTGCCTGACTGGATGTTTACCCTGGCAGAAAGCTGCTTTTGACGACCCGAGATATTTAAGGTAGTTAAATGAAATTTTGTTTTTCCTCTGGGTGCATATAATAAAAGAAGGAATAAAAAATATATTTAGTTTTCATATGGTCAACAAGCTGTCTTGACTTCGATACTTAATTTTAATTTTGTCTCAAATACAAAAAACCGTAACAAATGCCAGTAATCCAGTATTTTCTTATTATATATCCTCAGAGCCTCAGATATATATTTTATATATATTTTCCTCACTAACCTTAATTGCATCATTTTTTCATAAAATCGATTCATTTATCTTGCATATCAATAATCGGAAGCTACGTTTATTTTCTTAAGCCATTCCGGCAAAAGTTTAGTATCAATTAATCTTTTGTTTATTTGTGAGATAAAATCGTAATAGTTTTTACTTCTTCTGTTTATTGTTCTAATCAGAATAGAACTGAAGAGTGCTATAGTCGGTTTTATTATTTGATGACAATTATTTGGCTATCAAATTATGTTAAGAACAAACAAGGAACAAACATTCTTAATAATTCCATGATGTTTTTCAGTTTTTTCAACTGGTATAATAGCGCAAATCCATTAAAAAGACAACCAAAATTATGGAAAATGGTTTCTTCGAGAGCGCAGAAAATGTTTAAAAAATTCGTTGAACCCAGGGTTGACAAAAGAGCCACTAATTTCAATGAAATAACTCGATACTACGATTATAGATGGATGGCGAAAGGATACACAGACAGAGTTGGTAAGTGAAATGTATATCTATAAATGTACCGTCGATATAAATTATATTAATATAAATAACAAGAACAATGATTTATTAATTACAGCTGGAGGCGACATTGACGAACTGTGCCCATCAATGTACAGTTTTCATAGCGATCCGAATGAAAAGAATATCTTATTGAAACATTTTAGAGATAACGGAATAGAAACAACAGTTGATAGACAAGCTAAGAAGCAAAGAATAAAAGAATGGATTCAAAATAGCGTCATAGAAGAAGTAGACGAGGAGGTAAATTAAATAATATAAGTAATTTAATTTATTTATGCATGCATTCATTTCATTCATTATTTTTTCATTCATTCATTCATTTCATTCATTCAACAAATACTTACCGATGTTATAAGCAAAACATAATTTTATTTTATTCACAGGAGGAGAGTAATCATGAGCCAAGCGTTTACGATGACAGTGATGTAGAATTAGAAGATAGATCCAGACCACATCCAATTGATGAGAGTCATCGAGTTACTCTGCGGTTTGACACAGAAAAACATATTAACCCACGAACTGGTGAAGTCATTGAAGGTGTTAAAAGAGCCTCAGAAAAAAATCCACTTTCTTATGACGTGCAAAATATAGAACCAGTGGCACCTGCAAATGTTGTAAGGCGATATGGTATTAAAGAAGATAATTCACCGCAAAGCTCTACCAAGGATAGTGCTTACGGATCTTTAGAAACATCAGGGACTAAAAACAAAGAGAATAAACAAACCCCATCTATTGATAGGGTGTCCAATCATTCGCCAAGTAGATCGTTAAGTGCAATATCTCTACCGCAAAGCAAAATACCCCTGTCCACTCACGCTCAAAGATTCCAAAAAAGTGAAGAAGTATTTTCCAAAGAATTGGAGAATATGAAAGGAAGTTCTTCAACTATACATTCTTTAGCAAATTCGTCCAGATCCAATAGTATTCTAGTAACACGAAATGGTTCCTTAGATAGCGCAAACACGAAAGATATTCCTCAAGAAAATGATCTTTTTGAATCAAACAAGAAACCGAGCAACCCTGTTATTACACAAAATGGCTTTAGCCCTGGTGGAAATGTAGCTGAGAAAGAGACACAACCGTATATATCCATGAAAAAGTCAGTTTACGAAATCGTCAGTAATCGCAGTGATGTTGGAAATAATAACAAAATAGATAGTCAATTAAATAATACTAACACACCGGATAGTCCCTACACATCGATGCTAAATATTGTTCAAGGACAAATGAAAATAAGCCCTCACGCTAAAGAAAGTAATAGAAATATTGTGAACGTTTCTATTACAAAGATGAATAGAAAGAAATTGTGATATTTGCTCAAATATGTTATAAATTAAAGGGAATAAAATATTTAAAACATAACTTTATCTATAACACATAAAAGACAGTTTATTCTTGTTATTTGAATTTTGAATGTGAACATCAAGGACTGCAATCTGTATGTAGTTATGTACATAATTTACGTATTTATAATGAAGTAACATGTTAAAGAACTTAATTAACTGTAAAAATAATAATACATCATTTTAGTAGATTTATTAATTATTTATTTTTTGTCTAAATGGAAAGGTTACAAAATAATTTACGGACATACATATTTTTGAAATAATTAAAATAAATACCTTGTCTTTTGTGACTTTTATTTTTCTCGTAGCCATAGCCAATTCTCGTACATATTATATCGCAACACTACAATTGCACAGTTTGCACTGCAATAATATCATGTTATTGTATTATTTCAATGAACAAATAACCGAACGAACAGCTTTGGGTTTGGGCTAACAAGGGGCTAGCTTGATGGTCCCTTATAGAACGTACCTACACATTTTTCAGCTGTAAAATTAATATTTTACAGCTGAAAAATGTGTAGGTAATATTTTTATGTTGATATAATTATCAACATAAAAATATTAAAGTACAGGGGAAACGTGCATAATCAATAGTTTTTATTTCCTTATATTTATAGCACAAATACAAACACATAATAAATTATAAGTTACCTTCTTTTTTATAATTTATTATACTTACTTACTAAAATCTAAATCGATTCAATTAATCGATTTTATTATTCGTGAACTTACATATCACGTTCGTTGACAATCATAGACAATTAGAATCAACTTGTGATTTGACATAATATTTATTCTGTGGATTTGACATATTTATTCTGTGGATTTGACATTTGACAATGACATCATAGAAAAATTTAGTCCGCGCATACGAGGCGCATACCGGTATTGAATGGCTTATTTACGTTTAAACGGCCGTTATGCGATAAAATTATATTTTTCACTTAATTATCAAATATTTTATATCTAGGATCTGTGTTATAAAGTTTTCCTACAAATTATAATCACAAAGAACAAATAAAACTAATATAATGTCGTATAACCTATAAATATATCAACTGTTGACATTAATCTAATAAAAAAATACAAAAAAATTAACGATATGCAAAAATTACAAGACAGCGTTTTTTCTATCTTAAAAACTACTAGTTTATCTCCGGCTGTGTTTAGTTTTCTACAACCTACTGATGATGCCGCAGGTGAGTAAATTGAATATTCAGTGAAACCAAATAAGAAGTTCAAATGAATGTCTTAACGGGAGCTTGCGTATTAACATTATAGTATAATAGTCTGCGATTATTAACAACATTATTAGACTTGTAAAGGCGTAAAATGATAAACAACGTCTATTGCTCTTTTATTTACCGTATTTCAGAAAGTTCACCTCTGGGAGGTATATTACGAGACACGAAGCACGGCTGGCTGGCACTGGGACCCAAGTTTTGTGTGGTGGATCTAAGAAGTGGATTGAAGGTAGCAGCAAAGATTTTTGGAAATGGTTCAAGGTATAATATGAAGTTCTTTATTGTTCTGTGTTAAAAATATTCAATACAAAATTATTCAATAAGTACATACCTAAACATAATAATAAACCAAAACTAACACATTACATTTACTGTACACAATTTTAAATCTCTTCTAATCCCATTTAATACAGATTCCGACTAAATAAGAAAAGATGATAATGTTTGACTACAATTTTATTTTCTTTGTAAATAAATACTTTTTTGTCTTAATATATAAAAATATATTATAATATTCGTTTTTCAGCAACATCTCCATCACCAGTGTCATAGAGCTGCCAAAAACCTTAACACACAACTCCAAACAGCTAGTCATCAGTCTTGAGTGTGATGATAGTGGACTCATTTGCGTATTACATATAAACGGATCTCAAATTTTGCGCTGTATCCAATCAGATGTCATCATCACTGAGCTGGCCTTGTGTGATGATGTGTCTAGCGGCCCTTTTACTTGTTTTGATGGGCTGATAATGGCCGGTACTCAGAGAGGAGAAATTTTCGTGATTGATCTTAATAGAAGTGCCCTTTTGCAAGGTATGCTTTGATGTTTTATAATGGAAATAAAATAATATATATGTTTGATAAAATTATTCTAGGAAATACAAAAAAAATAAGAGAAATACTAGTTCAATTTTGTTGCACTACTATTTAATTAGTATGCTAGTTTAATGAACTATTTCCTTAGGAAGATGCATGAATAAGAATTATAAATTAAAACCTTGCTGTAACGATTTGAAAACTTTACTACATTCATTGTCTTATTTTTATTCTAGCATTGAAAGATATAGCCCAAGGCAACGCTCATCTAGTAAAAACTGAAACAGACCCTGCAACATTAGTGCACATTTCATTAAAAGTATTACATAAGATTGAACAGCAAGGCGAATTGCCAGCTAGCAATGATGAGCATTTAGCTGTACTACTGAACGAAGACTCGTTTATAGATAATCAATACATATTTAGAAACCCAGATGGTACAGCTCGAATGAAAGCAAAACAAGATCATGTTAGAGTAACTGTAGTGCAATATATACCACAATTGGGCAGTTTGGCTGTAGGCTTCAATTTTGGGGCTTTTCAACTGTGGAATATACTAGACTTGGCTTTGGAGTTCACTTCTCAAGTAAATGTGGAATGCTTGCCCGTTACACACTTTGGTTTTCAGGTAAGGTTTTATGTGTGAATAAAATAATACCAGATTAGATTCTTTGTAACGACAGATTGTTAGCGTAAACATTGTAATAAAAGTTTTGCCATAACATTAATTGGGGTCTTTAATTGTCAGTCAAAATTTTGTTAGTTGTGTTGAATACAGTAACAAATAATGTTGAAATATTGTTACTAGCAGATATAAGATGCAGAACAAAACAAACCGTTAATTGGCAAATTTTGAAAGATAAATCATATAAGACTATAAGTATATTAACTTTATGATCTATTACAGGAACCATGTGACGATCCGAGAGCATTTTGTTACTTATGGGTCGTCTTCTCAGTAACAGACAGGTTTGAAGAACATGAGTTTCCACTGGCTGTTATGTATTCGCTAACTTATCAAGGCAAGAGGATGTTAGTGGATAATAAATGCTTGTATCAGGTATGAATTGTATTAGTGTATTTTATCAGTAATCTGCAATAATAAGAGAACAAAAATAATATGTTTCTTTTTTCATCTCATTTTCTTTGCTTAATGTTTAACCTCGTAAGTCCTGTGTTTTTTTAAGATCAATAGTCATAGCTACCGGCTGTACTATACCAAGTACGAATCAAGAATAGTGCTTCAGACCGAGACAAAGATATGTCGGTTTTAGGTAGTTTTGGAAGTGATTTACTGTTGTCTCTATTTTTTACGGTATGTTTGTGATGTATGGGACCTCTTTAGGAAGATAAACATTGAAAATATTTTGTACTTGTGTAAGTACATTAGGTTTTTACGCAGTATATCAAAAACAATGTGAAAAAAGTTAAAGGTTTTATTTAGTATCAAAAGTAAATCATATTTTTCTTCTAAACATCACATAAATTAACATTTTACATTATAACACCAGAAACAATCTTTTTCAAAGACAATTGAAGCATAATCAACGTTTATAAATCAAAGAATAACGGTATCACTGTACCTACTTATCAAAATAGAGCACATACAATAACGAATAATCTTCCTTACGTACTAGTTAATTGACACTTTAGAGTTAAATCACAGTCAAGTATAAGAGATCAAAACTTTTATCAACTAAAGACGACAAGAATTTTTTTTTATTTCATATTTTTAATTCCCTTCGAGATGAAAGGCCCTAAAACAATTCCTCGTTGGGTTTAGGCAAAGAGCTATGTTACAGTCAGAGCATTTAAATAAACTTCTTTTGTCACACCCAGAGAGACGACATCGTTGTTGTTTGTCTAGATTTTCTGGTAGGTGGATATTGCCATGTAAGCGTCGCATTTTTGAAGGTATAGGCACTATTCCTGGCCTACCTACGGGCCGTTTAACAGCTCGTTCTTCGCAATCATTTTCCACCTCGTTGAGTTCGTCCAGCTGATGCTTTTCTAATATTTGTTCACCGAATTGCATTTTGTAATGTCTCAATTGCTGTATCTTTTTTACTGGAACGCCTTTTTCTATTTCTGTCCGTTTGTACAAAAGCCATGAATTAGAAATAGCCAGGTCTATCATATGAGATATAAATCTCACAGGCCACTTCTTGGTTCTACTTCTTGCCGGACAAACTGCAATCAATCGGTCCGCCATGTCTACCCCACCCATTTTAGAGTTGTATTGTTTGACAACTTCTGGCCTTACAACTTGTTTATACTGTTTATCTTTTTTGCAGCAACGGGAACAAACATCTGTTTCACAAGCTGCGTGAGCTGTTGAGAGCATTATAACAGGTTTATTGTCCATCCATTTCGTGATTGCCATAGTATTTTCGGTGTTAGTCAATACTTGATAGCTCCCTCTGCCTCTTCTTTTCAGGCTTGAATCGGATTCGAGTACATCTCAGGCGGCTGCAGGTATTTTGTTTTTCATTAATGTGCCGGCACATTTGAGGCCTCTATTGGAAAGTTCTTTTGCCAATTTGACTGTAGAAAAATATCTGTCAAAATAAATGATTGACCCCGGCACCAAAATTTCGCTCAATTTTAAAACAGCACTTTCACCTAATCCAAAACCAGCATCAGTGTAGGACGGAAAGGTAGTTTTTCCCTGGTATATAACCATATTACAGACCAAGCCATCAGGATTCGCCAAAATGAAAGCTTTTAGTCCAACTGGGTTGGGTTTATTCGGGCAATATTGTTTCATGCCACATGTACCGGAAAATGGGATAATCATTTCATCCAGACTAATTTGTTGCTCAGGTACATGTTTTTGACAGCCAGCCATAACACTGTCAAGTAATGGTTTTACTTTCCATAGCTTGTCTTTTTGGCGCTCTTCTTGAGGTACGTCATCATCGTACACAAGTTTAAGGGAATTGCGAATGAGGAAATACCTGTCACGGGACATAGAATTAGCTATTATGTCGATCCTCCAGTTTCTTTCCCAATACATCCTTTGCACTGGATAATTAAGGTGATTGCAACGATCTGTTCCCAGCCAATATCCCGCTAGATGGCGCTGAATTCTACATTTCTAGTTTATTTGAGTTTTTGCGTAATTGGAATAGTCATCAAACCTAGGAATAGTCATGGCGGTTACTGAATATTATATTTTATTGAAATATGTTATATCATTGCCTTAAAATCCACCCAATTCGGTAAAATTATGCGTTTTAACATCTGTCATTGCATACAGGGTCGTTTACACACACAGACGTATACAAAAATGATAAAGATTTAACTCTAGATGGCGTGAATGTAAAGCGCGTCACACACGGTGAAGATACTACCTATAATATTTTATCTAATCTAGTAATATTTTATATTACAGTATCTTAAGGTATCCGGTATCAGCGTTCTGACCATCATTTTTCTTTTTTCGCTGTAGAACCGCCATCCTGTTACAAATGACCCACAAAGGAGAATGACCACGGGTGGTATCGGTAAAATTTTAGTTGTGCCACGTATTCGTTATATTGTTAATTCCTATTTGTATTTATAATGATCATATGTATCAATATTAAGTCTTAATTAAACCGGATAAATTGAAATAATAGTAAAAGTAAAAGTTTTTCTTTTGAAACATGTATGAACTTTCGCATTAGTAGGAAGTAGGATTGTTATAAAAATAAAAGTTATATTTGTTGGCGTAAACTATTTTATTGTAATTTTGGGAAATAAATAATGTCAAAATTGATTACCTACAATAAAACGCAGTTTTATTTTATTACCTACATTACACTATTGTTTTTTTTTTATCAAAACATGTATTTGAAGTAGCAAATATGATATTATGCTGATCCAAGCATTTTCACTCAAAACTAATATCACTAATGATTTGTAAAAGTAAATTATTTCAAAATACATTTCATAACCAACAAGTAAGAATAATTATTCATACAACAACAAATCAAAAACACTACTATGGAAAAAAAACCAGGAAGGTGAAAAACATATTTACGATTTCGATGCACTCGACTTTTAGTAAAATAATAGGTAAAAATATTATTATAGTTTTGATCACAGACATATCTGTGGTTTTGATTTTAGCTACTAGTATCAGAAAGCTGCGTGTTCAATGCACGTCGGGGTCCCACAACTGTGGAGGAAGGAAGGTAGAATACCTCCATCGAATAAGTGAAGTTTCTCGACATACTCGATTTGCCGGCCGGCCTCAATGAAGATTGTCCGAAAGTTGTATATGTGCTCTGTAACGAAAAAATTTCGCTAGCGCGATTCAGAGTGAGGTGTCGTACAATATACCTAATGAAGTTTTTCATCTTTTTATTTTACTGCAAATACAAAATAAAAATTAAACAATGGTAATGTAAATTCTAAACAAACTACTACCAAAATACAATTAGAACAAAAATCATTTGACTTGTTTATTTCACCCAGAGGCCAGAGGCGGCTCGTGACAAAATTGTATAGGTGTTCACTTGAAATAAAACAACGAAAATACAATAGCGTTCGGGATGATTTATTACAAAAAAATGAGCACCACATTTTATAAATGTCTATAACACTAAAAATTACAAAGTACAGGCTATTTCAAAACGAATTCAATGACTAGGTATCAATAATTAGTAAATCACCGAATTTGCATTCGCGAGCGTAGGTATCCATAGTGTTTGTCACTGACGGTCACTGACCTCTATAACTTATAGTTATAGAGGTCAGTGGTGTTTGTTGTGTAAACATGTATGTATTTGAGTAGTTAGTAGCATATTATATTCTGAATTTCTGATCCATGCCTATTCACTCAAAACTAATAACACTAATGATTTGTAACAGTAAATTATTTCAATAGGTAGGTATTTGAACATTTCCCAACAAGACGTAAGAATAATTATTCGTAGGTATACAAGATACAATAACAAATCTAATACACTATTTATTATTTTATTATTTACTAGCGGTCCGCCCCGGCTTCGCCCGTGGTACATGTTTACGTTTTCTCTCCATAAGAAGTAATAGCTAGAGAGCTAGCGCAAAGCTACCTGTATGTATTTGACCAGACCTGGATTTTTGTGTGTTGATTCCCCTATACCTACTATACATGAGATGAGGAGTCACTAAGCCCAGAGTGGTGGACGGGGCGCGCGCTTAGGTAAGACAGGTGGAAATTTTTGGCGAACTTTGAAACCATTTGACCACGTCTGCCATTTTGATATTTGAAAATAGATTATTATTACTATCGGAAAATAACAATGGCAGACCATTATCACGCGGATAACATTCTGGCAGACACTTATGAAAGTGCTGAAAAAAATACAATTTTGAAAGTATTTGACCAGATCTGCCATTCATATATTTTATTTATTAGGGTCTTAAAAACTTATTTTCGAAACGGCAGACATTTTCATTGCGTACAGACTTCAGCAGACAACAAAACTTTACAGACTTCAGCAGTCAACAAGACTTAGCTTCTACATGGTCAGATGTATATATGTATTACGTTCCCTGACCTTACATCAATGATTTACTTTATTAATGTTTTTATGGTCATTTACATTTAATTTTGAAAACTATGGAATAAAATTTATAAATTTGATGATACAAAACTAAATATACATTTGTAAAGAATCTCAAATATAAAGTTGTGTTGCAAATAACAAATCATCATTTAAATATTTAGTTTATTTCTTTATTTAAGAAACAATTAACAATTACAAAACAACATAAAAAAACACGCATGCATTTATTGAAATGTTCATTCATCATCACTATCGTATGGCGTTGTGTGACTCGTCTTCATAATCCATTGAATCGGATTCTGTAAAAGTAAAACGTAAATTATATAATAAAAGAAATGAGTCATTATAAACTTACCTAGTAAGGCAATGCCTTTGATGTCGCACGATGCCGCCGCGCCGCCAGTGTAGGTACTTCTGCTGCTACATGAAAATATGCTAGGGTTGCAACAAATGGGAAATAAAACAATTGTGATTATTACTATTATGATGTAATCATTTATTCATATTATGTACATTCAAAACAATTGCTATTATTAAATCTGATGTAATTATTTTTTCATAAATATATAATTATTATTAATTACATAATATATTGCACTGTGAAATATTTACGTATCACTTTATTTTTGATGTTCTTAATTGTCTTTTATAAAATTTAAGTGACGCATTCGCATTGGGATCAACAATCCGATAAGAAAAGAATGGAGACAATATATACATAGCTTTGATTTCAATTCTACAGATACAAAATATACAATCTATCTAAAATGATACAACGGATGTTTCCTGCGTTTTCTCGTCAAAATACCGAAACAACGTAATTATTGTATAGTAGTTGGGCGTGAAAGTAAAAAAACAAATGAAAAGTGTTTTCCATATGATTATTTATTAAATTTACGCGATTAAGAATAATTTCAACGATACAATTTAGTAACCGAGAATTCAGAGGATTAAAGAAAATACCTGCCTGATCATTTTATCAAACTCTAAAAGAATTATGGTTATTTCGCATCACTCGGTTTATTAGTTTGGTAATAATTATTAAAGGTAGTTACAACCCTAGCCATTGAGTCGAACGGTAGGCAACACAATATCGACTTTGTGCGGGTACATATGGTACATTTCTTCTTGCTGTGAAGCGTAATTATTATTATTAAGATTTTTTAGGCTCTTTTGAATCAGCTGTTCTAATTTAATTCTAGAAATTTATTAAAACGTGATTTTTTTAAAAGTATATTATGAGTTTATAAATACCTCAACCAATAGTTATTGTGTCCTATCCTCATTTCTTTATATCTTGGTAGTTAACTAAAGTGTTAAATTTACATAACCTCAACAACAACATTTACACTGCCACTGCACTAAAACTAAACTAACTAGCTCTCTAGCTATAAGAACCATCCTCGTACTTCAAGGGATATAATAAAAAAAGAATTATCGAAATCGGTTCAGCCGTTCTCGAGTTATGCGCTTACCAACACATTTTGCGATTCATTTTTATATATAAGACTAGCGGTCCGCCCCGGCTTCGCCCGTGGTACATGTTTACGTTTTCCTTACATAAGAACCATCCTCGTACTTCAAGGAATATAATAAAAAAAGAATTATCGAAATCGGTTCAGCCGTTCTCGAGTTATGCGCTTACCAACACATTTTGCGATTCATTTATATATATATACTAGCGGTCCGCCCCGGCTTCGCCCGTGGTACATAATATTTACGTTTTCTCTACATAAAAACCATCCTCGTACTTCAAGGAATATAATAAAAAAAGAATGATCGAAATCGGTTCAGCCGTTCTCGAGTTATGCGCTTACCAACACATTTTGCGATTCATTTTTATATATAAGAATAAGATTATGTGAAAATAACCAGGAAGGTGAAAAACATATTTACGAAAACATAGTAACATAATATGGCTGTCGCTACAATAATTATATTTCAATTTTATCTTTTTATACCTAGTAGAACTGGCCGACGAATAAAAAAAATCGTATTAGAATAAATACAATAAATTACGGAACAAAAAAAGGATTGTAACTGAATTAGGTATGTTTGTTTCTGGGCGCACCGTTTTCGACGACGCGACGCGCGACGTAAGCGTATAGGTATAGGTACCTACTTTGCTAAAACAAACTAATAAAATTGTGTGTCTGTCTGAAAATTCGGAAAAGCATATTTTGCAAGTTTGTAATTACTTTGATAGTTTACCGATTTATAATAATTGTAATTGTAATTGTATAATATATAATTTGCAATGTGGTGAAATTTCATAAAAATCACGGGCCAATTTTTTGTTTTGAATCCCACCGAAAATATAATTGCGTTATTAGAATAATTAATTACTATACCTACCCACGATCAATTATTACAATATAGTCTCAAATGCATACTAGAGAAATATTGCAATTTGATTCAATTAAAATGCATAGCATACAAAAATAAATTCACAACACAAGAAATTCCGCGCGCAAATCATAGCGCGTGTCAATGAAATCAAGAATGTTTTATATCAAGCCGACGCGGACGACGACGCGACGCCGAACAAAAGTACCTACGACGGACGACCACGCTTCGAGTTGCCAAACAACATGAGTAATAAATTGTTTACAAAAAAAACAAGTTTTCCATTTTTCTGTATGAGTAGACAGAACTTCAAAACGCCACCTGCTACGGTTTATATTATGAACGATTGTTATAAAAATAAAAGTTATATTTGTTGGTGTAAACTATTTTATTGATCAATAATTTTGGAATTTAAAATTGTCAACATTGATTACAATAAAACGCAGTTTTATTTTATTACACTATTGTATTTTTTATCAAAACATGTATTTGAAGTACCATATAATATTATGCTGATCCAAGCATTTTCACTCAAAACTTATATCACTAATGATTTGTAAAAGTAAATTATTTCAATATACATTTCATAACCAACATGTAAGAATAATTATTATTATTCCTACCTACAACAACAAACCTAAAACACTATTTACTATGGGAAAATAACCAGGAAGGTGAAAAACATATTATTATTTACGATTTCGACGCACTCGACTTTTAGTAAAATATAGTAGGGAAACATAATATTATGGTTTTGATTTTTGCTACTAGTATAAGAAAACTGCGTGTTCAAACTACTTGTTTGTCTGTCTGAAAATTCGGAAGTACTTTGGTAGTTTACCGATTTATAATAATATTGTATATATCGTTGTTTAAAAAATATTCAAACACAATAAAATATGATATATGTACTGATTTATCACTGGTTTCAGTGATGAACTGATGAGTCAATTATAGCCACTATACTTTCGTCATACGTGTGTATGATTGATGTGATTTGCAACGTGGTGATATTTCAGAAAAATCACGGGTCAAATTGTCCCACCGAAAATATAACTGCGTTATAAGAATAACTATACCTACGATAAATTATACATAATACAATATAGTCTCAAATGCATACTAGTGAAATATTTTATTTGAATCAATAAAATAAAAAAATAAATAAAAAATAATAATAATACAAAAATAAATTCACAACACAAGAAAATCCGCGCGCAAATCATAGCGCGTGACAATGAAATCAAGAACTTTCGAGCCGACGCGGACGACGAAGGAGC
The DNA here is from genome assembly GCF_061535455.1 of Colias philodice. Lineage (NCBI taxonomy): Eukaryota > Metazoa > Arthropoda > Insecta > Lepidoptera > Pieridae > Colias > Colias philodice. The sequence continues at coordinate 8,578,524 of NC_143097.1, forward strand.
CTAACAAAAGTACCTACAATCATAGGCGGCTCGTGACAAAATTGTATGGCCGTGTTCACTTGAAATAAAACAACGAAAATAGGTACCTACAATAGCGTTAGCAGTACAAAAAAAATGAGCACCACATTATAAATGTCTATTTATACACTAAAAATTATAGAGTATTTCAAAACGAATTCAATTATTATTTAGCAATAATTAGAAAATCCCCGAATTTGCATTCGTGATCGTATTCATAGTGTTTGTCTACACTAATATTATAAAGAGGAAAACTTTGTTTGTTTGTTTGATTGTAATGAATAGGCTCATAAACTACTGGACATTTTACCAATGTTTGCAAGTTTGTGATTACTTTGATAGTTTACCGATTTATAATAATTGTATACTTATATCATTGTTTAAAAATATTCAAACACAATATGATATAGGTACTGATTTATCACTGGTTTCAGTGATGAACTGATGAGTCAATGTTAGCCACAATACTAATCACTTTCGTCATACATGTGTATGAACTATGATTGATGTGATTTGCAATGTGGTGAAATTTCATAAAAATCACGGGCCAATTTTTTGTTTTGAATCCCACCGAAAATACATATATTACTAATTGCGTTATTAGAATAATTAATTACTATACCCACGATCAATTATTACAATTTACAATATAGTCTCAAATGCATACTAGAGAAACATTGCAATTTGAATCAATTAAAATGCATAGCATACAAAAATAAATTCACAACACAAGAAATTCCGCGCGCAAATCATAGCGCGTGTCAATGAAATCAAGAATGTAATTTTATATCAAGCCGACGAGCGACGACGCCGAACTAAAGTACCTACAGTACCATTTACCTTCAGTGTACAATACAGTTTACAGACCTACGACGGACGAACAATAATGAGTAATAAATAAAAAAAAACATAGTTTCTAAGGTCATTAGTTTTATTTTATTTTATTGTTATTTTCTTTGAACGATTGGAAATGAAATTACTCAATTTTTACACAGAACTTTGATTTATTAGAATTATGCTCATTATGCATAAGATAACGAACGCGAATGCACGACATCTAGCGCGTCAATGTCTAAACATCGCCTTTCGTTTAGACATTGACGCGCTAGATCTGTAATAAGTATATAGTCTATGCGCTAGATGTCGTGCTTTATGTCGTGTTTCGCTTGGCAAAAGTCACGCACACTACTGTAGAAGTGTCAAATTTTTCCGGTATTTTACTGTTGTTTTTCTAAGTAAATATTGTAAATTATTGATTAAAAAGGTCGAACGCGCACACATTTCATTATAGAGAAGTGATAAAATGATTAGTTTTAAAGAAATAGTGTCTGTGTTAAGTGTTTAGAGGTAATCAAAAATGTATGGAGGGACGGTCGGAACATCAACCTTAATGCATGACATTAATATCATTATTCCAAAAAATTGTTTGGTTTCTTTCAATGTCAGGTTCAAGGTCTTTCCATTTCGTTGTAGAAAAGTTTGATTGCTTTTTTCAGTTATTAACATAAAAATTTCTTCAGGGATGTAGTTATCGATAAAAGTGAATTTATTATAATTACTCTCGTCTATACTCATCGGCAAGTAATCAGGTTGCATCAGAGGTGAATTAGAAAACTGCATTTCATTATTTTCATACCATTCTGCATCTCGGTTGACTGGGTCTGGGACTTCAAAACCTGGATTAGAACTCTCAGATCTACCTCTTGCACTTTGAACACGCCGCGCCCTTGTACTTCTGCTTCTACCACGGCTACGCCCACCTCGTTGGCCACGAGCACTTTGGGCTCGACCACGTCCACGTCCACGTTCGCGTACTGCAACTTCTGCTTCTCCATCTTCGGATTCCGAAGATGAAGATGAGTCGCTATTTGATTCTTCGTCGGGTTCAGGAATATACACATCTTCATCATCAGCGTCCTCGAAGTCAGAGTTATTGAGAAGTTGTGATATCTGCTCGTCATCTACTGCTACAATAAAAAAAACACGGTTGTAATAAAGTCCGAACGTACCACCACAAGTACAAATTATAAGCGGTTGTTTATGTAACAAACGCCTAATGTACCACGTCAAGTACAAATTTCTTTGACCAGTCACGAATCACCTTAAATATATAGTTTGCTTTTAAAGATTTATAATTTTACAATATTCAATGTTTATAGGCACTACTTCAGGCATAAAACAATAGAAAAAACAAATGATTACATGGATTTAAAGAGATATTCTTACCTCGTGCTGACCGACAACCGGACCGCGTAGACATTTTGCGAAAAAGTGACACTGACACTGACAGTCTTAGATTATACACCTATAGATGTAACCATGGCGTGGCCGCACTTGAAACAGAAATAGAATTTTGTGGTGTTGCCTAATAAGTTGGCAGTTCCCACATATTAGGTAAAAAATATTATGAATCTTACTTGATCGCGAACAGACTTTATAAATACCTGTAAGTACTTCGCAAACTAAAAATTCTGAATTTGCATATTTTAAATGCTAGCTTCAATAATGTAACTCTTATGTCGTAGTCGTACGAAATACTTTAATAAAACCTCCGTAAGGTAGGTAAGGAGAATTGTATGAACATCATTGACCACGTACTACGTACTAGAGAGGGCATCGCTTTTAAACTACATATTTGTAACACGAGTTAGAGTCAATCGTCTCGGACCATTTTTTTTTGTTACATTGATTGGTTTTAATTGATAATTTTATTCATATTTTTTTAATAAGTATTAAGAGGCAGAATATCTACAAAGTGTATGACTCACTAGCCGGCCCGCTTCGCCGCGCTTGTTGCACAGATTTTGTTCGTGGTGTCCTCTCTTTAATAATACCTACTTCAATGATAGACATCTATCGACCGACACGACATAAAACACACACGACACGTTCAATGATGAAATAAAACCAGTCTATAACATAAACATGTTTATTATTATCATATATATATAAAGCTACACTACCACTGACTCACTGACTGACATCGCTTTTCTCGGAAACTACGCGGAAAGTGGGGGGGATAATGACGTGATCGTGTAGAGGTGCGCCGAGTGACCAGAGGAAAAATATAGCGATCTCGATCACCTTCGAAAACCGAGTGGACCCCTGGAGGTGCGCAAAAACGGTGGTACCTGGAGGGGGGGTGTCTGAACAAAAAATGCTCGGAACTGGTGGCGATTACCAGGGGTGGTGGAAAAATGGCGATTTTCGCGAAAACAAGATGGCCGCCGTACTTTGCCAAAATCGCCGTTTATGAATCCTTACGTCTCAAATTTGGCACACGTGCTCTGTTCGAGCCGGCAAATCGATCGGTGCCCCGTTCGAGTGGCTCCGGGCCCCAGTTTCCAACTTCCATACAACGTAAAATCCAACGGCCTGCGGAAACGGTACGAGTTTGGTGGGGGGTCCCGGAACTAAAAATGATCACCACCCTGGGACGCTACCAGGGAGCCATAGTGGGTCGCTCGATTTTGGAATTTTTCCATTTTTGGCGCAAACATAAAAACGTAAATTTAGACGAGGTGGCGCAACGGAGAAACACACCAATGATGCATTCATACTCGCCCAGCTCCCAGGATATCCAGAAAAATCCGAAATTTTGAACTTTCTCACAGCCCGCGGAGACGGTCAACGGCCCGCGCAAACGGTAGCAGCTACATCTGGGGTGCTCAAACTAAATGTGTAGTAGACCTCGAGCAATTACCACAGATAGTGAAAAAAATTCAAAATGGCGGAAAAAATGGCCGCCGCTATACAAATGCTAAAACGGCCATCGCTGGTCCGATCGCGCTGAAACTTGGCACAGGGGCTTTAATCGAGCCGCACATTAAGTTGGCATACTCATCATTGAGTTTCCATCGCTGGTTTCCGAGTTTCATACAACGCGAAATTCGACGGCTCTCCGAAACGGCGCCAGATAGGTGGGGGGTGTAGAACTAAAAAATGATCAGAAACATGGGGCGCTACCAGGGCAATCAAGAAATTTCAAATTGGACGCAATTTTTTTTTCAAAAATGGCCAATTTTTCAAAGCAAGATGGTGGCGCCGGTTACTTTGCGATCGGTCTGAAAATGGACTTCTGTGCTCTGATCGGCCAGATTTACAAAACTGTATACTCAGAATTTCTCTCCGACCCTCGGTTTCCATTTTCCATACATCACGAAATTCAACGGCTCTCTGAACCGGTGGCAGGTAGGTCGGGGTCGCCGAAGTAAAAAATGCTTCAAAACCTGGTCCGCTTCCAGGCATATAAACATTTTTGGTAAAAAGCGAAATTTTTTTTTTTCGAAAATTTTGTATGGAAATTTCCATCGTAGGAAGGGTAATTGAATAGCAACGACAAAAGACGGCGCCGCGGGCTGCTTGCTGCCCGCGCACCGCGCAACCTCGAAGGTCGATAGCCTCCCGGAGTAGAAAATATTTATTAACTTTTGAACTACCGCACGAGCCAAGCGAGCGAAGCGAGCGAATCACGTCAGCGGCCGGCGTAAATATTCAAAGAAGTAGCGAGGAGCGAAGCGACGAGCGAGTTAGGTTACTTTTGAACTACCGCACTAGCCAAGCGAGCGAAGCGAGCAAGTCACGTCAGCGGCCGGCGTAAATATTCAAAGAAGTAGCGAGGAGCGAAGCGACGAGCCAGTTAGGTTAACTTTTGAACTACCGCACTAGCCAAGCGAGCGAAGCGAGCAAGTCACGTCAGCGGCCGGCGTAAATACTCAAATAGGTAGCGAGGAGCGAAGCGACGAGCCAGTTAGGTTAACTTTTGAACTACCGCACTAGCCAAGCGAGCGAAGCGAGCAAGTCACGTCAGCGGCCGGCGTAAATACTCAAAGAAGTAGCGAGGAGCGAAGCGACGAGCGAGTTAGGTTACTTTTGAACTACCGCACTAGCCAAGCGAGCGAAGCGAGCAAGTCACGTCAGCGGCCGGCGTAAATATTCAAATAGGTAGCGAGGAGCGAAGCGACGAGCGTGTTAAGTAAACTCTTTAACAGTTTATTATGAAAAGTCACTGCCCACTATGAGACACCTCAAAATGATGAAATTCGGGGATCACGTTTCAAGAATTTAACCAATATTTGAATAAGTAATTTATAAACAGTTTCGACTGACTGTAGAATCGCTGTTAGCAGATGTATCAAATGGACAGGAAATTCAAATGCATTTTCAAATGACTGAAGATTTCTGCCCTGGGATGAGCCGCGAGCTGCTTGCAGCTCGCGCACCACGCACCCTCGAAGGTAGACAGCCCCCCGGAGTAGAAAATATTTGAATGGGAAATTTATAAGCACTTCCGATTGACTGTGGAATCGCTGTTAGCAGATATTAACAAATTGACGGGGAATTTTTATGCATTTTCAACTGACTGAAGATTTCTGCCCTGGGATGAGCCGCGAGCTGCTTGCAGCTCGCGCACCACGCACCCTCGAAGGTGGGCAGCCTCTCGAAGTGGAAAATACTTGAATGGAGATTTTATAAGCATTACCGACTGACTGTAGAATCGCTGTTAGCAGATTTAACAAATTGACAGGAAATTCGAATGCATTTTCAAATGACTGCCCTATTGCTTCAACCCAGGGGCAAAAGAGGCTCGCGGGCTGCTTGCAGCCCGCGCTGCACGCACCCTCGAAGGTCGACAGCATTTCAGAATAGAAAATATTTGAATTGGGAATTTATAAGCACTTCCGATTGACTGTGGAATCGCTGTTGGCAAATAATAACAAATTGACGGGGGATTTTGATGCATTTTCAAATGACTGCCCTATTGCTTCAACCCAGGGGCAAAAGGGGCTCGCGGGCTGCTTGCAGCCCGCGCACAACGCACCAGCTAGTTATATTATAATATATAAAGCTACATATATAAAGCTACACTACCACTGACTGACTCACTGACTGACATCGGTTTTCTCGGAAACTACGTGGAAAGTGGGGGGGATTTTGACGTGATCGTGTAGAGGTGCGCCGAGTGACCAGAGGAAAAATATAGCGATCTCGATCATCTTCGAAAACCGAGTGGACCCCTGGAGGTGCGCAAAAACGGTGATACCTGGAGGGGGGGTGTCTGAACAAAAAATGCTCGGAACTGGTGGCGATTACCAGGGGTGGTGGAAAAATGGGGATTTTCGCGAAAACAAGATGGCCGCCGTACTTTGCCAAAATCGCCGTTTATGAATCCTTACGTCTCAAATTTGGCACACGTGCTCAGTTCGAGCCGGCGAATCGATCGGTGCCCCGTTCAAGTGGCTCCGGGCCCCCGTTTCCAACTTCCATACAACGTAAAATCCAACGGCCCGCGGAAACGGTGCGAGATGGGTGGGGGGTCCCGGAACTAAAAATGATCACCACCCTGGGACGCTACCAGGGAGCCGTAGTGGGACGCTCGATTTTGGATTTTTTCCATTTTTGGCGCAATCATAAAAACGTAAATTTAGACGAGGTGGTGCATCGCGGAAACACAACAATAACGCATTCATACTTGCCCAGCTCCCAGGATATCCAGAAAAATCCGAAATCCTGAACTTTCTCACAGCCCGCGGAGACGGTCAACGGCCCGCGCAAACGGTAACAGCTACATCTGGGGTGCTCGAACTAAACTTGGAGTAGACCTCGAGCAATTACCACAGATAGTGAAAAAAATTCAAAATGGCGGAAAAAATGGCCGCCGCCATACAAATGCTAAAACGGCCATCGCTGGTCCGATCGCGCTGAAACTTGGCACAGGGGCTTTAATCGAGCCGCACATTAAGTTGGCATACTCATAATTGAATTTCCACCGCTGGTTTCCGAGTTTCATACAACGCGAAATTCGACGGCTCTCCGAAACGGCGCGAGATAGGTGGGGGGTGTAGAACTAAAAAATGATCAGGAAGATGGGGCGCTACAAGGGCAATCGAGAAATTTCAAATTGGACGCAATTTTTTTTTCAAAAATGGCCGATTTTTCGAGGCAAGATGGTGGCGCCGGTTACTTAACGATTGGTCTGAAAATTGATTTTTGTGCTCTAATCGGCTAGATTTACAAAACTGCATACTCAGAATTTCTCTCCGACCCTCGGTTTCCATTTTCCATACATCACGATATTCAATGGTTCTCTGAACCGGTGGCAGATAGGTCGGGGTCGCCAAAGTAAAAAATGCTTCAATACCTGGTCCGCTTCCAGGCATATAATTTTTTTTTGTTAAAAAGCGAATTTTTTTTTTCTAAAATTTTGTATAGAAATTTCCATAGTAGGAAGGGTAATTGAATAGCAACGGCAAAAGACGGCGCCGCGGGCCGCTTGCTGCCCGCGCACCGCGCAACCTCGAAGGTCGACAGCCTCCCGGAGTAGAAAATATTTGAATAAGTAATTTATAAGCAGTTTCGACTGACTGTGGAATCGCTGTTAGCAGATGTAACAAATGGATAGGGAATTCTAATGCATTTTCAAATGACTGAAGATTTCTTCTCTGGGATGCGCCGCGGGCTGCTTGCTGTCCGCGCACCACGCAACTTCGGTAGAAGACGACCTCTCGGAGTAGAAAATATTTGAATGAGGAATTTATAAGTATTTCCGACTGACTGTGGAATCGCTGTAAGCAGATAACAACAAATGGACTGGGAATTACAATTAATTTTCAAATTACTGTCGCTTTCTGCCGCGGGCTGGTTGCAGCTTCGATATCGTTTTTCGCAAATTACCTACAATAAACAGGTTATGGCAATTCATTATTATGCACTTAACATGCTGACTTAGTCATCTTTTTTGCAGTAGGTTACTAAACAACCTAAAACATTAACATTCACATTAACAAAATAAAACATTAATTAGTATAAATTAATGTAGTTACTATCAAATGAATATCACATTTTTTGAACGATTATAAGTAATTCAATAAAATGATATCAAATTATAGAAGTCCGCTACGGTAAGTTCGGTCATATTTTTTTATCATAAACCTGCTGGATTCTTTCGTTTTCGCTCACCAAGTGGAACCAGCTGGGATTCGAAAATGGACATGTAGTCGAACTTTTGACTCTTCGGTATTCTGATTAGGTACCTCACGATCTTCTCTGGCTGGATCAGTGGTCGTGTGAATACTCACGATTGCTTTGGGGCTTATAAGACAAGCGTATTGTATTAGCAAAGCAATTGCTTTTTGTAAAAAATATTTGATGTGCAGCTCAAATCGACTGTTTAATTTTTATTTTAAAAGCGTCAAGTGCGAGTTGGACTCAAAACACTAAGGTTTTCGTATAAATATGAAACTGAAAAAAATGGTCACACATTCAATATAAAACCTTGAAAACATTGCTTAACTACATGAACCTGGTGGCAAATGAACAGACAGAAACAAAAGTCAGTAATAGCATAGTATAACTTTTTATAGTAATAGGGTCCCCCTTTTACCATTTGAGTACAGAACCCTAAAATAAAACAAATTCAACATTTAGGTATACATTTTTAACCGACTTCAAAAAAAGGAGGAGGTTATTAATTCGGCCGGTATGTTTTTTAAATCATTAAGAGCAAACAAAAGAGTAGTTTTTTCCATACAAACGTAGTCCCCTGTTTCCTCGCTGGATTGTGCCACTAGAACAATATATTTTTTACTATACAAACGTATACGTAGTCCCCTGTTTCCTCGCTGGATTGTGCCACTAGAGCAATATATTTTTTACTATACTACTAGCGACCCGCCCCAGCTTCGCCCGTGGTACCTACATGTTTAAATTAACCTATCTCTCAAGTTGGATCGAACTGCACATGGTGTGCGAATTTTATAATAATCGGTTTAGTGGTTTAGGAGTCCATTGAGGACAAACATTGTGACACGAGATTTATTATATTAAGATTAATCTATGGAAACTTTAGCCATATTTCTACGTTATCCTTTTTGTCAAATTATCTTAATTGTTTAAAGAGATATGAATCTTTGAAAACGTAAGAAATAGGACGAATTTATGTTCCGTCTTCCATAAAACTAATTTTTGAACATTATATAAAAAAAGCAAAACGTAGGAACATAGCCTATACGTATTTTCTCTACTAAATTATGAAAAAAGTATGTAAATAAATCGGTCCAGTATTGGAGGAGGAAACAGGGGACTACGGAACTCGAATTTGCGTAATAATTTTCCTAGGTATTTTCGGTCCGAACTGCAGTTGTCCCTGTCGCGCTCTACGGGGGGAGGCTTGAGGCATAGCGCGACAACAATAAATATTAGGAAAACCTTATTTTTAATTCCCTCACTCATTTTGTAGGCTCTTAATATTAAAAGATCTAAAATATAATATATACTAATTACTAAGTATGTAGTTATATCATTAAACATGTCTAATATTTACCTATTATTTATTATAACAGATTTTTATTTCATTAATTTATTTCATCAATATAAACAATGAATGAAATGAAGTGTGCATAAAATATACATACCTACTCACTTCAAATAACTATAATATATATATGATTTCAAATTGGAATAATTATATTAAATAAACATTACATTATTTTATATTAAATTGCATACCTATCCGTGTAACAGACATCATCATTATATCAGTAGTTGTGCTTGTATAAACTTAACGCGTGTACCTAGAGCATTGTAAATATTTAGGCATTCAAATAGACCATAACCTAATATGGATACCGCAAGCGAATTATTTAGCTACAAAATTGCGGCGCCTGGTGTTTATTTTTAAGTCACTTAATGCTGTTGCCAACAAGAACATCTTGATTCTGGCCTACAAAGCGTTGTGCGAAAGTCTGCTTCGCTACTGCATATGCACTTGGGGTGGTATGGCAAAAACGCATTTAATTCAAGTTGAACGAGCGCAACGTTGTCTCATTAAAGTTGCCTTGAAACTACCATTTAGATATCCTACCACTGCAGTTCTCAAAGAAGCACAGGTGCTTAGTGTCCGCAAATTATTTTTCTTAAATATTCTACAGAGATACCATATTAATACTGTACCCACGCTTCATGTAGCGAATAAACGGATAGATCTATGCCCTGTACCTGCTATTAAAAGTAAATTTGCTAACAAATCATACAGAGTACTAGCTCCTCGTATATACAACATGTTGAACAATATTAATGATAAAAAGCTAAATAGGAACGCCTTCAAGAAAACGGTTTTATCATAGCTAGACGAATATGATTACGATGGCATAGAAAATCTCCTTATCTCACAAGTAAATAAATTATTAATGTAACTTAACTCACAGTAATAACACCGATTACACAACATGTTCACTCGTTACCTACACCTAAATGATTTAAACACACACTCCCACAAAAACTCACACACACATCCACCCACACTCACTCACATACATGCATATACACACACACAAACACACTCACACACAAACACATACACCACACATTCATTGGGTTGGCTATCCCCCTTTTATTTTTATTTTTGCCTTTGTATAAATTTTCTTTTTATTTTTACCTTTATCAAGACCACAATGTATTAAGGGAAGGGACTGGCTTTCTTAACACAGGCTATGCCTAGCAAGAGAGCCAGAGCCTCATAACCAATATTGTATATCCAAAAGGTGAAATAAAGATTTATTTTATTTATTTTTATTTATTTATTTATTATAAATTATCAAACATTCAATGAGAATTTCATACTTAAATTAATACTTTAACATGTACTATAAGCAATGGTATCTAATATGAAATGCAATAAGATAAATTATATGAATAGCAATATACTTATTTTATTTATATAATTACTTATACTTATTATAAATAATTAAAAAAAACATTCGTTTTTACTTTATGAATATTTAACTAACCAATAAAACAAGATTAATAAGAAAATGAAACACATGAAAAAGTTTTGTCATTATATATTTACACTGAAAACATAATATACACATATTTTATATTATATTGTATTGGCATAATTATTATTAACATGACTTGGTATATATATCATGTTTTAATCAATATTTAAATGACATAGTAACTGCTATTACATATTTTTGTCAATACTTCTAGGAACCCGAGTTACATTGTTCTTGCAAGACATTTTTTGGATAGATACATTAAAATTATGTTTGGTGAATTTAAATTAATAAAGAGGACGGCCACATTACTGGACTCGGCTCCTTTTTTTGAAAGCAAACAATGATGTTTAAAATGTAGACGGCTTCTACTTATTAGGTATTTCCTTTATATTATAGTAATAAGAACTAAGAAATACAGTAACAATAGTTATAAAGTTTTCAGACATATCATGGTTATTCAAATTGAAATTTTATACACTTTATTATTATTTTTTCATCTATAATAATTATGATCTACATAATACCATCAATGGGTCAATCAGTCTGTGTTATTCAATATTGATAATACAAATAACTTTCTGGAATCTTCAATAAATGTAAAAATATGTGAGCATCTGCAAATCATAAAACATTTCCTTTATGTTTGGTAAATTCAACTTTTGTTTTTCTTTATTTTCATACCCTCTGATCTTATTAGATTTCACTTGTTTTACACTTGGCATTGTAGTCTTCTTTCATCACAAAAATGTATGTTTTAATTCATTGAATCGTTGTTTTATTTTTATTACTTATTGGAATCAAACGTTATAGTATCCACACTTATTAGAATTAAATATAATGAGTAGATCAATGATATGAAAACTTCTTATCTTCTTACTTTTGGATAAAATTGCAAAACATATTTTTGCTATGCATAATAAACACATAATATTTTACATTTTACACAAGAAGCCGTTTTCTTAATTCTTATTTGTTTTCGGAAAGTTGTTTGTTGACATCTGAGGTTGACATAACTATTAATTTGACGTTACAATTATCATTTTTGACAACTAATGAGTAAAAAAAGTGCAAAAAAAAATTAACAATAATTGAGAGACTTTAATTAATTAAATATTTAAAAGAAATATAATAACATACAAAAAACCAGATTAAATGAAATAAAAAATTACGAGCACGCATAACTTTTTTCCAAGTGCATTTAAATTAAAACATTGCTATTATGACCAAAAAATATATAATGTTGGCAGCATTGGATATATTTTTCTCAAATCAGAATAAACTTGAATAAAATTCTTAAATACAATTTAATTATGACGATACGTTTTTTGTTTACTTTAAAATAATTTCATAAATATTTTAGTTGTGTTTAATAATTATGAAAATATTGATTTCTTAGTTATGTTTATAAAAAGCATAATTTGACTTTTATATTTGAATTTTGAAAACAATATTACGTATTCAAGGTATTCATAGACAGTCTTCTATAATTATTGTGTAATAATAAAAATAAATTAAACATTACATAGTTAGTTGTTATTATTATTAAAAAAAATATATATTTGTATTGAATATATTCCATATAGCATATTTTCGAAAAATAATTAAATATGAAAATAATAAAACATAAATTAAACCCCTTATTAACAGTTGGATATTAATTTAATACATATTATGTTTCTAAATTATTTTATCGTTATATCAATATATTTTTTAGATTAGATTACGTATTTTAAATATCGCTTATTAATTAAAATATATTTTAATTAAGATAACAAAAAAAAATACAAAACTGTGAAATTGTCTATTCCCACTTTTTTCGTAATGTTTGCAACTTCCGGTGGGAAATTAAGAATAAAACGCCCCGCGCCCGCGCCAATTCTCTTCCAAGTTCCATTAACATTTCGTCTGTTCGCAGGGTAAGTCGATTTACATTTATTTTAATTATTGGTCTCATATTGTACTTGGAGTGAATAATGATTTGAGTTTTATTGTTGTCTTTATACATTTTTCTTACTAACAATTAAATATATTAATATAGGTAATAGGTAATTATAAAATATAAAAAGACTTCATTTCAATTCATGACGATTTATTCTTTTGTTTTTTTTTCAATGGTTTAATAAAAACAAGTGATGTCTGTTATTTAATGCTTTGTTTTTTTAAATATTCATTTATCGTTTTCAGTAACTTCGAGATTCTACGTGACTTCGTGCCTCAACATGTTCCAAGCATCATCTAGCAACAATGGCGGCAACGCAGCGGCAATGGCGTGCATCGCTACCGGTAAGCTTTATTCAATTTATTAGGTTTAAAGTCAATTAATATACCTATATATATTTTCATAAGGCTCTGTTAGGTAGGTAATCAATCACTTTTATCTTTTTTTTGTGCAAATTGAAATGTTCTGAATATGTTGATACCTACTTTTAATAATAACTCAAAGATTTTTTTTTTTATAAAATTGGTATTCTAATGTTTAACATCTCAATACCTACGTAATTACCGTTGTTGTCATGTGTGTCTATGTACCTTATAGGTTACAGAATAGTCATTTTCTTTAACATAAAATAGAATAGAAGATAATATTTTAAATATAATAATATGTATAAATGTAGCAGGTAATAAGTCGGTAATATATTTTTTCCTAATTTGTTGTACTTAATCGAAATGCGCGGGAATCGCGAACCGGCAACGCGCGCGACTAGCGGGCGCGCCGCGCGCCGCGGGCGGCGTCGGTCGCCATTTTGTGTTATAGATATTAATTTATTATAAAAATATATTATATATTATGTAATTCATTCAAAATTGTAAATATCCTTAAATAGTAAAAATATTAATTATTATAAATCATGAAATTGTCTCTGATCATTCAAACACATGTTAGGTATATCAATGTTCTGTATTTTAACGTATGTTATAAAGATACATACCTACCTATTTTCTTTTCAATGAAAGCTTTCTGCCAGTGAGTAGTTAAAATTGGTGCAGACGCTTTGAAAATTTGTATGTAATTGAACATATATTATATATTTTATTTTATATTTATTTATTTTTAACTTATCTGTGGGTATAGATAAAGTATTGATATTTTCGGTTTAATTTTAATTAATTATTCACATTCTTCACATTATGTAGCGAAGTTAATTTGCTGCGCACGGGTGCAATGGCGGCCGGCCGGTACCGCCGCAAACGCTATGTCCCGCAATTTTTAAATCTGTAATATTTTCGAAAATATTCACTTAAATCATACGGTGTAAAGGGCCATATAGATCTATATTAAATGAACAATGTATTCAAGGTATTTAATTGGTTAAGGATTAATGATGTATTAGTTAAAATCGCTTCGAAAATTAACCATTATTTGTCGTAAAAAGTAAATGACAAAAAAAAGTTATTGTGGGTTATCCATAAGAGATAGACATATACCATCGCGGACTTTTCTATAGATCTTTTCAATGTGTACAATACTAATTAGCACATTATTTTGATAAAACTCGTAGGGTTCAGCCTGCGTTTGCAATGTAAGCGGAAAAAATTGAATTATTTACGACATCACATTAGAAACCTCAAAAATAGCAGTACTTCTCCACTATTTAATGGATGTTATTATACATATAAACCTTCCTCTTGAATCACTCTTATCTATTAAAAAAAACCGCATCAAAATCCGTTGCGTAGTTTCAAAGATTTAAGCATACAAAGGGACATAGGGAAATAGGGACAGAGAAAGCGACTTTGTTTTATACTATGTAGTGATAGTGATTATTGTAGGTAGGTACATACTTTCAAGTTTCAACATTAAAGCGAGATTTATAAACCAGGTTTTAGAATTGTATCATATACCTACTAGAGTCTAGAATTTAACTTGATAGGTAATGAGATTAATTTTGATTTGATATTACAAATATATAAATTATATGTATACATGATTTAATAATTGCCAATAATAGTATGTAAACTATTTCCATAAAAGAATAACATTCCATCATATTACGTAAGTACATAGTTTTGATAGGATTAAAATTAACATGATAAATAATTCTAGATATGTTTAATTATACGAGTATAATATTATACTGAAACGTAGATCGTCGCGAATATTTTTTTTATAGATTGCGGGGTAAGGTAAAATGACGCCACATTTTCTATTCGTATTTCGTAGCCAGCTTAGTATTTTTTTTAGAGTAGTTTCTTCTCCTTTTTACACGCTTTATATTAGCTTCACCTGTATGTTTGTTTGTTTGTAACCAACTTCTTTGGGCGCGATTTTGACCCACTTTAAACGGCCAGATTTCGTTCAAACTTTGTAGATTTATTGAGGACCGATGACAATACACTAATTTGATAAAATTTTCTATTTTTTAGTTCGGTTTTCTATAAAAAGCGTGTTTTTTAGTTTTTTTTTTTAACTATTATTATTCATCTTTGATCTCATTCTCAACCCATATCTAATCGACTTAATATTTTTGTGTTAAGTACGAAATTTTAGAAATGATATAGTGATTTCACTAGGGATACTTTCTTTAACATATTTCATACGGATTTGTATTTTATAATCATAGGTACAATGTATTATTCTTTGTTTGGAACATTTCAATTTGCTTAACAAATTATAAATAAATTGTGCGGCATTATATAAATATTATGTTACTTCTGACCTGATAAAATCTCATTCTGTTTTTATTATTATTTTAATCGGTCAAATTATTATTAAAGGGTCAACGCATCAAGCCGATCCCCGGTTTAAGGGTAACAACGCACAATGTGTCGCGATGGCAACATGCGCGGCTGTTTATTCTTCTATTCTAAATAGAGCCGTATTTTCTCAGGAAAATATTGACACTATTTTAGACTTTGGTGACATGTTATACATTCAAGTAAGACCACTTGGGGTTGCGCATAATCATCCTCATTTATATCCTGAAGAATTGCCTTCTGATATACGTGTAGGGACCTATTTGGCTAAAATTAAATCGATGGCAGACAACGATAGTTGGATCGACAACGGACTGTTTCCCACATGTGACAGCGACATAGCCACTTACACTTTACAATTAAAATTAATCCTAAAAAATAAAATATTTCACACTGCACACAACGACTCCACACATAGCTACCTTTTCACCGGCGCTAATAATACGATATCTTTTTGGAGGTCAAATAATACATATTTTATCTTTAATAGCCATAAAGTAGACGCGAATAATAAATACGTCCATAACTCGCATTCGGTAGGAGCTGCACGTCTCTTTCAGTGCAACAATTTAGATACTCTTGCAAAGTTTTTGTTTTGGAATCCGGCGTTTGGTAGTCAATATCAAATTCATAAAATTATTTTAGATCATTTTCATAGTGTCAATATTATTAATGAATTAGTTAGTGTAGACAACCAATTAGTTAATGTAGACGACCAATTAGTTATTGTAGACGATCCTAAATTGTCTAATTTAAAACCGATAGTTTTAGTTAATAAAGGTATACCCCCAAAATATGACCCTAAATTAAATTCCCTAAAACCAAAAGTTTTAATTCAAAATATTCGCGACCCTAAATTAACAACACTGACACCCGTTGTCTGCATAACAAAATTACCCGACGTTAGGATTGTAGGTAAAAAACGCGGTAGACCGGCTAAATATAATAAATCTAAAGCACACAAACAAAACAATATTAACGTAGATTCGGATAGTTCATCAGAAGGTTCGGTAGAAGTAGGACGTAAGAGGGGACGACCAGGTAGGCGATCTATAGATGCAGATTCTCATTTAAAAGCGGTCACAAAATATAATGAAAAACATCCCGAAGTTCATAGGCAGGCAGTTCAGAAGTATAATCAGACTAATCCCGAAATCAATAAACGAGCAGTTGAAAGATATAGTAAGAATAATCCCGAGATTCATAGGCAGGCAGTTCAAAAATATAACGAGAGCAATCCCGAGGTTCATAGGCAGGCCAGTCAGAAGTTTAGTCAAAGTAATCCAGAAGTTAATAGGCAAGCGGTAGATAAGTACAATAAAATTAATCGAAATCTAGACGTTGAATTACGGAATTCAAACAATTTAATAGGTACAAAGAGTGGCGACGGCTTAACTGTCGTCAAATTGTTTAGTTTTAAAAACATTTCATTATTAGATAGGGAAGCGTTTTTGTGTAGGCACTGTAATGCTAGATTGTTCTTTGAGGAAAAGAATCGTATCAAGTGGTGCTGTGGGGCTGGCGCTTATAACGTTCAAAATTTCCCGCCTTTAAATGAACCATTTTATAGCTTTCCTTCTTTTTTGCATAAGCCTAGGGCTTATAATAATTTATTTGCTTTTAGTGCTTTAGGCGTTTCACACGGATTTCAACATCCGACAACGGGGGTATCATTTTTAAAAATTCAAGGGAGGGTTTATCACAGAGTTTTCGATCTTGCGTACTCAGAAACTACTAACCCGGCTGGACTTTACATCTATGATAACAGTGAGCGAGAGAGCCTCGCTACAAATTTAAATTTAGATTTAACTGTCATTCGATCGATTACAAATTTCTTGCATAATCACAACCCTTATATAGAGTGCTTCAAGCGGCTGAGCCAAGAACCATCCGACCACGCACACCTCATTTTTGAGCACACCACACGACGCACACATGGCAACATTCTCGGTGATATGCCTTTAGGCAACGAGATTGCTGCCATTATAAGCAATGAGCAGGAACGTTACATTCCTCGCGCCATTGCAATCTGGAAAATTGGAGACAAAAAGCCTCACACAGTAGATATAATGCACCCCCTATATGAAACTTTTCAATATCCATTATTGTATCCGCACGGTAACCCTGGATGGTTTCCTAACAAAACGGACAATAATGGAGCAAAACTAACCCAGAACAAATATGTAAGATGTCTCCTTCTGAGCGAACCCCGTTTCAACGATTTTAATCGTTTGTCTGAAGAGTGGTTAGTTGATATGCAATGTAGGATTTTAGAAGAAAGACTTCGTTACCTGTATAACATCCAAAAAGGTAACACGGATAATGCTCTCCGTTCCGCTCCATTAAGAGAAGTAGAGTCAGTTTTACAGCAGATAAGTGTAGATGAGACTATTCGAGGAGAGGGTGGGGTTGTGCCTGGTAGAGTCTATTTGCCAAGTAGTTACACGGGGGGGCCTAGATATATGAAGCAAAAGTATATGGATGCTATGGCAGTAGTTAACAGATTAGGATTGCCATCTTTTCTTTTAACTTTAACTTGCAATCCCAAATGGCCTGAAATACAAAATTCAACAACAGGTCATCATAATACGCCATCAATTTGTGCTAGAGTTTTTAACATTAAATTGCAACAACTTTTGAGGGATCTACGCACAGGGGTTTGGTTTGGTAAAATTGTTTATATTTTATATGTAATAGAGTTCCAAAAACGGGGATTACCACACGCTCATATCTGTTTTGCAGTCGAGGGTGGTGGCCCCGTTCACGGTACTGATGTGGATAAATTTATTAGAGCAGATATTCCTGACGCTTCAGAAGTTGATGGAAAATTAAGAAAAGCTGTTTTAGATTACATGGTACATGGTCCATGCGGTCCGCCGCATAGGACAGATTTAAAATGTTGGGATAGTGAAAAAAAAAAATGTACAAGCTATTTCCCAAAACCAGAGACAGAAGTCACATATTGTAATGATAAAGGGTTTATTAACTTAAAGCGTAACAGTAAGAATACAGCCACTATTAAATACAGAGGGAGGGATGTAGAAATTAGTGATTTGTGGATAGTACCATACAACGCTGCACTTCTTCTTAGATATGATTGCCATTTAAATTTAGAATCAGTGTCCACTCGAACAGTCATTAAATATCTCTTTAAATATATGACCAAAGGTCCAGACGAGGCTCGAGTCGCCATTGTTCCAGATGAACTAAAAAATAACGAAATAGAACAGTACGTCACAAAACGATACATCGGTTCTGGTGAGGCTGCTTGGAGAGTTTTTGAGTTTGACGTCACGGGACGTGAGCCTACTGTAAAGATGTTAGACGTGCATTTAGAAAATCATCAATCAATTTTTTTTAAGGCGGGAAATGAAGCGCGCGCAGTTCAGAATTCGGATTCGGATCTCGTCACGTATTTTAATCGTCCCCTCGGTGAAGAATTCGATAGTTTAACATATTTAGATTTTTACGAGAGGTATATCGTTCATTCCAGCCGCCCCTCAACAAAAAATACAACCATTTATAATATGACCAACGGCAAATTTTTGACGAAAAGACAGAGGGGAGAAATAGTGACGCGTTTATTTTGGGTCGCGCCCAACAGAGGTGAACAATTTTATTTAAGATTACTGTTAGCTTTACACCCCTGCCGTAGTTACAGGGATCTTTATAACTTGGGTGGTCCAAATTGTAACACATTCCAGGAGGCCGCTAAAGCCGTTGGTATCGCCAACGATGAAGCCGAATACGAGATAGCTATGCAGGAAGCTTCATGTTTTTTGACCGGACCACGCCTGCGTAACTTTTTCGTATTATTGGCTGTTAACGGGGTAGCAGTAGCGACACTGTGGGAAAAATTTAAAAATGAGCTAGCTGAAGATATACTTAACCGCGTAAATAACGATCCGGATAGAGCGTACACCCAGGCCTTGGTTCAAATTGACCGTCTATTGCGAAAACATGGTTCGTGTTTGTTAGAGCAAGGTTTGCCTGACGCGCACGATGACACCACCGAACTAGGTCGTGAGAAGGCTCTACACGATGCAGACGGGTTACGCGAATTTGTGGATGTTTGGACGCCCAAGCTGTCTCATGACCAGCGGCAAGTGTTCGAATATGTGCAAAATTTGCTCACTGATCACGGTTTTCGCAATAGTAACGAAAGTGCTATTTATATAGACGGTCCGGCAGGCACTGGTAAAACGTTGCTATTAAATACGATAGCAGCGTACGTGAGGGGCGTACTCAACGGTGTAGTTTTATGCACAGCGAGTTCAGGTATTGCCGCGCAGAACTATGACGGCGGTATGACTGCGCACAGTATGTTTAAGTATCCGTTAAGCGCTATTGACGATTTAGGCTATTGGTATGTAACAAACGGAACCCAGAGAGCTGAACTCATACTACACTCCGATTTAATCATTTACGACGAAGCGCCGATGGTACACAAGTACCTCATTCATTTGTTAGATAGGTCTTTGCAAGACTTGACAAAGTCTAATAAAAGTTTCGGGGGAAAGGTTATCATTTTTGCCGGAGATTTTCGTCAGATTCCGCCCGTAGTTACGAACGCCAAGTGTCATTCTGATATATTTAATGCTTCAGTTAAATCATCGCCCTTATGGCAGAGTTTAAAGACGTTTTCACTAACTACACCTCAGAGGTGTAGTGAAGATAGTGTTTTTTCCGATTTTTTACTTCAAATAGGTTCAAATAATTTGCCTTTACATTCGGTAAAGGTCGGTAGATCTTGTCAAAATTTAATAGACCTTTCACTTTTATCATTTACTACTGATTTAAATGAGTTAATTAATTTTGTATTTTCGGATTTCCTTTTAGAAAACGAGCCAGAAGTTTGTATAGGTAGGGCCATTCTTTCGACACACAACTCCAATATTAGAGAAATAAATAGGACTGTATTAGACCGTTTGCCAGGCGACCTTTTACATTTCTATTCAGTAGATAAAACGGCTACGGATGACACTGACGAATTGTATTTAGGCGTTGACGTGTTGAATAGTATGCACCCTAAAGGTATACCAGAACACGATCTCACTTTAAAAGTAGGATGTATTTGTATAATAATTCGTAACCTTAGTTTTTCAGATCATTTAGTTAATGGTACAAAAGTTATAATCGAAGCGACTTCACCTCGATTAATAACAGTTCGCAAACCGGGAATAGCCGAATTGTTTTTTATACCGCGAATCATGTTTAAAGCCCCCATTGATCATAATAGTCCAATAGAAATGTGTCGATTGCAATTTCCCCTTCAGGTGTGTTATGCAATGACCATTCATAAGAGTCAAGGTCAAACTATTAATAGGGTCGGCATAGATTTAAGATCGGACGTATTTAGTCACGGACA
This sequence comes from Colias philodice, assembly GCF_061535455.1. Lineage (NCBI taxonomy): Eukaryota > Metazoa > Arthropoda > Insecta > Lepidoptera > Pieridae > Colias > Colias philodice. The sequence goes on from NC_143097.1 coordinate 8,599,386, forward strand.
GTTGTACGTGGCATTAGGTCGCGTACGGGATAGGAACGATTTAATGCTTCTTGTACATAGGGAAAAATTAATTAACGGTAAACCTTACGTAAATAACGTCGTCATTCCACAGTTACTTTAGGGATTTCCCACCATGCATTACACTATTCACTTTGCTTGGTAGATTGACGAGTTACACTTGCAAGCATTACACACTCGGCTTCCTGGAATGAAATTGTTCACCTCCGTTCTATATCAGAAATCAATTATTAAAATCAAATCATGTTGCCAACGTTTACATTGTGCGTATTTTTTTATGAACTCTTATCATCACGACGCTAACATTAAAAAACGAATTGATTCTACGTTAAAGTTGAAACACTGTGTAACAAATTATTTGTATTAAAGTAAAATGCGAGAGCGAATGTATAAGTTTGTTATTGGTTTTAAGGTTGTATGCGCATTGTCGAGTATTTATATGTCAGTGGCGGTGACAGTAATTTATAAAATTGACTGAACTTTTCTTATATATAATAATGTTATAATGGATATGTAAAGTCATAGCAGCTGCTTGGTTCATAGGAATTTAAATGGATTTGAATGGACCTTATCGGCTCGGTGACAGGTGGAAATGCGTGTCGAGAGTCCTCTGCAAGGCGGTAGGTCGTGAGTTCCGGAGCTGGCGGCCGGCCGTGGGAGGCGCAGGAGCGACTCTGTCGCAGAGGTGAGTGCGGTGCCCTAAGTCGCTTTGCATTGGCGCTGCGTCGCGCCTGCAGTGATGGCGGTGACTAGATGTAGACAGTGTCGAAACAATAGAATATTACGATTGATAATGCGGGGCGTTTCTCTCAAGTTGTATGTATTAATATTTATATTACATCTCATATAATATGTCATAATTGTGCTAACCTAACCAAAATATTTGCGTATTTGAAAAAAAATGGACAGATCACGGATACACAAAATAAAAACAATTTTATGTTCCTATAAATAATTGTTATTTATTCTAAGTATCAAATTTGATAAATGTTGAGTGAATGTTATCACTATCATGTAAACAAAATTTAAATGCATATGATTATTAATATTATTTTATTAATATACCGAGAAATATTCACAAAACGAAAGATGTCGTTTACTTTAAAAGTCAAAGCAGTATCATGAAAGGTCGGGAACCTTCAGATGCTGGGAAATGTTACCCAGGCATTTTTTTTTTCTTTTTCATATAAATCGCATTTTACTTTTCCAAAAAGCTGGTACATCTCAGTAAAATGAGCATTCTTTCGATTTCTTTTGCTGCAAAGATTTCGTAGTGGGATTATGTTGTAGGCAATAAAAAGACAAAAAAAGCAAAACAGAATACCTATTGTTCATTGACTATTAAATAAAAATAATCATACTTTTACATTTAAGTTGTGCTTTAAATTCAGTGATTTAACTTTATTTATGGTTATTTCCGAGATACCAAATTAGGCTTATTTTTCCGAAATTAACCGAATAGAAATAATATTTATTAACTATCAAATTATGTGGTAATATAAAATGTGCTAACCCTAAGCTTCTTTTGATGCTGAGCAATATTGTAAAATATAGATCGCTACATTATTGGGTAATTTTGCCCATCATTGTAACTTTTGTTTAAAACAACCTTCAGTGGTAGTTATAATATTTCAAACGTTATTTAATGACATATTATGAGTAAAAGAAACCTGTGTTTTCGCCATCATGCACAAACTATCAACTTGAATTTTCACCATTTTTTTTTTCCCGCGAAATGACACATGATATTCAATGAGTTACAACAAGTTGCTGATTTAAATTAGCGACACACACAATAGGCAGTGTTGACAGACAAATTAACCAACTATTTTACACCAAATACTTTGAATGTTGCCAAAGTATGAAGGTATTTTAACAATTTAAAAATTTGCATGAAGTGTTCTTCAAAGCAAAGCTGATGACCCATTGTACGCCAATCATCACATTTTCAGTACCCAATCACTTTATTAATTTATCTATGAATATTTTATTCGTATTATTATTTATCAAAATACAAACTCGATGCCATAAAGCATTGGTAGCACATCTCGTCTCTCTTTGCTTGAAGTGTTCTTCAAAGCAAAGCTGATGACCCATTGTACGCCAATCATCACATTTTCAGTACCCAATCACTTTATTAATTTATCTATGAAGATTTTATTAGTATTATTATTTATCAAAATAAAACTCGATGCCATAAAGCATTGGTAGCACATCTCGTCTCTCTTTGCTTGAAGTGTTCTTCAAAGCAAAGCTGATGACCCATTGTACGCCAATCATCACATTTTCAGTACCCAACCACTATATTAATTTACCTATGAATATTTTTTTAGTATTAATTTATTATTTATCAAAATACAAACTCGGTACCATAAAGCATTGGTATCACATCTCGTCTCTCTTTGCTTGAAGTGTTCTTCAAAGCAAAGCTGATGACCCATTGTACGCCAATCATCACATTTTCAGTACCCAACCACTATATTAATTTACCTATGAATATTTTTTTATAGTATTAATTTATTATTTATCAAAATACAAACTCGATACCATTAAGCATTGGTAGCACATCTTGTCTCTCTTTGCTTGAAGTGTTCTTCAAAGCAAAGCTGATGACCCATTGTACGCCAATCATCACATTTTCAGTACCCAACCACTTTATTAATTTATCTATGAATATTTTATTAGTATTATTATTTATCAAAATAAAACTCGATGCCATAAAGCATTGGTAGCACATCTCGTCTCTCTTTGCTTGAAGTGTTCTTCAAAGCAAAGCTGATGACCCATTGTACGCCAATCATCACATTTTCAGTACCCAACCACTATATTAATTTACCTATGAATATTTTTTTAGTATTAATTTATTATTTATCAAAATACACTCGATACCATAAAGCATTGGTAGCACATCTTGTCTCTCTTTGCTTGAAGTGTTCTTCAAAGCAAAGCTGATGACCCATTGTACGCCAATCATCACATTTTCAGTACCCAATCACTTTATTAATTTATCTATGAATATTTTATTCGTATTATTATTTATCAAAATACAAACTCGATGCCATAAAGCATTGGTAGCACATCTCGTCTCTCTTTGCTTGAAGTGTTCTTCAAAGCAAAGCTGATGACCCATTGTACGCCAATCATCACATTTTCAGTACCCAACCACTATATTAATTTACCTATGAATATTTTTTTAGTATTAATTTATTATTTATCAAAATACACTCGATACCATAAAGCATTGGTTGCACATCTTGTCTCTCTTTGCTTGAAGTGTTGTTCAAAGCAAAGCTGATGACCCCCTGTACGCCAATCATCACATTTTCAGTACCCAACCACTATATTAATTTATCTATGAATATTTTATTAGTATTAATTTATTATTTATCTACTGAATGAACTATATACTGAAGCCCTATGCTTCTTGAGGAGATAAAGGAACAATCATCAACATTATTTTATTATAAGTATCGAAATATAAACTCAGCACCATAAAACATAAGAGGTACATCTTGTCTCCTCTTTTCTATTCAAAGCAAAGCTTATGATTGGGTATTATAATATACAACATTTTCAGTACTTAAATTGTAAATTATACCCGAATCCTCATAAATTGAAACTTTGATTACAGATTATATATTATAATAATCACACCTGCGCAAAGCATGCATATGCATTTACGAGTATTTTATGTAAAAAATATTGTAACAAGAATATGGTTATTCATCACATCGAATAAATTCAAGCGTTTGTTACTAACGTAAATAATATAAAGGGTGGAATTTTTACTTCTTAGATTATTTCGTATGCCTTTAATTTTCATAAATTAAAATGTATTTTTAATTATTCTATTTAAAACGGCAAATTGTTTAATAGCTACCAAAAAAATATCAGAAAAAATATCAGAAAAAAGAAATATACAAAAAAAAAACACACAAAAAAGAACAAAAACAAAAAAAAAAATATCAGAAAAAAAGAAATATACAAAAAAAAAAACACTAAAAAGAACAAAAAAAAAAATAACAAAAAATAAACGAAAAAATAATAATGATAGAACATCAAGAATATATTTGCCGCATCAACGAAACAAGAAACAAATACTGGAATTACATACGTTATCTAATTAAAATAGCCATTTTACTATTATAATAAACAGTCATAGCCATTTTACTATTATAGAAAGCAATGAAAACATTGGTCAGACGCAATAGCCAAACAAACATGAGTGACATGATGACTTTTTCTCACTCCAAAAATGTCTCGAAGCTGACAAAAGAAATTTTCTGTTCACCAAAGGAAACGTCGTAAGTGGACAAAATCCTTGATAAAAGCCAAAGAAAATTGACTATCACAGTGAAAGTTCACGGTAAATATAATATATGTAATTAAAAAAAATGGCATTATGATCCAGTTGCCGTCGTATGTGAGGTCACAAAGTTTTGGAACTAAACTGAAGTGCAAATTATAACCGAACGAACATGAAACTAAAATCCTAATATTAACGACATCAAATACAACACTGAAGGCTATGCTTTTATGATTGATTTGTATGATAATATTTTCTGAAACGACATCCAAACAAGAACATGAATTCTATCCGGTTGCTGATCGCACTCGCTGGGCTTCCCAAAAGGGTCTCACCCGGTGGGGTTGATCGCACGGATCCTGCAAGCAAGTGGAGTTAATGAATTTTAATTTACCTACATAAAAATACTTGACTGTATTCAGTATTGAAGTATGGTGGAATAGTTCGATATATATGTGAATAGCGTTTATTTAGTAATTCCAGTATTTTGAATCACCTCAATCAAGCAAGATCAAGATTTATTTTATAATTTAGTATAAAAAAATGTATTCGTATAAATTTATTCTTTCATCTCGTTTTAAATGGAACTAAAGTTTAAAACAAATGTTGGTTGTCGATTATTATGTACTTATGAAAAAAAAAATATTTACATACACGTTACGTTGTCAACAGTTATTTTAAAATAAATTAAAGTTATAATATTGTAATTCGTATTGCAAAAATAAAAACTTTCTTCCTTACTTTTACTCTGCCTTCTCTTCTTCGAGAGAAACTTTATTGAATTAAAGTATCAGGCAACTCTTCTATTTTTTCGCTATACCTTCTTATGTAACTCGCCCTTTTCGTTTCGTGTTATTTAATTACACCACTGTGCCTATTCTTCTTTCTCTTCTTTATATCTTCTCTAAATTCTTCTTAATACGTTATAGTTTATACTATGTGTAATTTAAAAAAAAGTCAACGTTAACCTGTAATATTAAGAACTCATTGTATATAAAGTACATACTATCATTATGTAAAATACATTTTATCTTAATGTACCTAATGTTGGAATACAGCTGGTCGACTGGTTATTTATTTTGTAAATTGAAACATTTCATTGCTTGCTTGCTTAAAATAATTAAAGTGACTATGTAGTAAGTACGGTTATCGTACAAACTCCAAACCTATCGAGAACTGAAGAATTGTTATACTAAGTACAATCAATTGCTTTTTTCACATGCATATAATATATCTATAAAATATAATTTTAGTTTTTATTAGATACATAAGTAGAACATTTATGTTTACGTATCACCTATAAGTTTTTGTTATTTACAATATTTTATTAAGACAATGTAAAATGTATGAAATACTCTAAGAGTTGAAAACATCTTTTGTTAGTATGATAACCATATTCTTGAATATATTCCAACGCAAAAAAAAACTACATTATCAAAAACAATTAATCAATATCATAATCACTTCGAAAATGCATAGAGTCTTATTGTGATTTTTTTACCAAGGATATCTTTGCCCGAAGATCAATTCATAAGTCACTTTTTAAATTGCAAAAATACCTTCATACTTTGGCAACATTCAAAGTATTTGGTGTAAAATAGTTGGTTAATTTGTCTGTCAACACTGCCTATTGTGTGTGTCGCTAATTTAAATCAGCGACTTGTTGTAACTCATTGAATATCATGTGTCATTTCGCGGGAAAAAAAAAATGGTGAAAATTCAAGTTGATAGTTTGTGCATGATGGCGAAAACACAGGTTTCTTTTACTCATAATATGTCATTAAATAACGTTTGAAATATTATAACTACCACTGAAGGTTGTTTTAAACAAAAGTTACAATGATGGGCAAAATTACCTAATAATGTAGCGATCTATATTTTACAACATTGCTCAGCATCAAAAGAAGCTTAAGGTTAGCACATTTTATATTACCACATAATTTGATAGTTAATAAATATTATTTCTATTCGGTTAATTTCGGAAAAATAAGCCTAATTTGGTATCTCGGAAATAACCATAAATAAAGTTAAATCACTGAATTTAAAGCACAACTTAAATGTAAAAGTATGATTATTTTTATTTAATAGTCAATGAACAATAGGTATTCTGTTTTGCTTTTTTTGTCTTTTTATTGCCTACAACATAATCCCACTACGAAATCTTTGCAGCAAAAGAAATCGAAAGAATGCTCATTTTACTGAGATGTACCAGCTTTTTGGAAAAGTAAAATGCGATTTATATGAAAAAGAGAAAAAAAAATGCCTGGGTAACATTTCCCAGCATCTGAAGGTTCCCGACCTTTCATGATACTGCTTTGACTTTTAAAGTAAACGACATCTTTCGTTTTGTGAATATTTCACGGTATATTAATAAAATAATATTAATAAACATGTCCATTTAAATTTTGTTTACATGATAGTGATAACATTCACTCAACAATTACGTTTTACATCTCACTACTACAACATATTGGCTGCATCATATCGATCGCTTGGCTTCATCCTACGGTGCTCCAAAGAATTCAAGGATCCTAAAACAGCGCTTGTACTTTACAACAACTTCGTTCGTAGTCGTCTGGAGTATTGTTGTACAGTCTGGAACCCATCTTATCAAACGCATATAATTCGGATCGAGCGTTTACAAAAATTACTGGTCCGTTGTCTAGCATTCAGAACTGGAATTGGTAAAACCTGCACAAGTTATCTGGACAGACTCAATAACTTCAAGATGTTGAGCTTAAAATCTCGACGTACAATGTTAGATATATTTTTCTTATATAAAATAATTAATAATTGTATTGATTCTTCTGAATTATTGGGCAGAATATGTATTAATGTCCCCGCCAGGATCCCTCGATATCCCTGCGCTATACTCAGAACTCCTCCATTTCGAACAAACTTAAGGAAGCATTCCCCAATAGTTAGACTTACCCATGAGTACAACGTTGTTGCAGCAAAGTCGCGTGAAATTGATATATTTCACAATTCACTTGCGGTATTCAAGCGTATTCTTAATAAACATTTCAATGAAACATGTCGATAAGCACCATACTATTTACAAATAATAGTAGTCAGCATTAGTTTTTTAATTAGTAATTAGTAATATTAGTAAAAACGATATTATTGCAAATTTGTTTTGGATCTACTTTGGTAAATTATTATTTGTTTGTTTGTATTTCCTGCATCAGAAATTGTATTTCATTTTTTCATTAAACTAACATGATATTGCTATCCGTTTAAATATACGATTGTTGTAATTTCCTATAAGTAAAGAAACATATATTGTTATTATACGATAAGCTATTTTAGTATTAACTATTAAGAGTTTATAAATTATGTTTTCTTTGTTGGAAATTCTTAATAAAAATAAAAAAATAAAAACATTTATCAAATTTGATACTTAAAATAAATAACAATTATTTATAGGAACATAAAATTGTTTTTATTTTGTGTATCCGTGATCTGTCCATTTTTTTTTTTCAAATACGCAAATATTTTGGTTAGGTTAGCACAATTATGACATATTATAATATGAGATGTAATATAAATATTAATACATATAACTTGAGAGAAACGCCCCGCATTATCAATCGTAATATTCTATTGTTTCGATACTGTCTACATCTAGCCACCGCCATCACTGCAGGCGCGCCGCAGCGCCAATGCAAAGCGACTTAGGGCACCGCACTCACCTCTGCGACAGAGCCGCTCCTGCGCCCGCCGCGGCGCGCGCCGGCCCGGCCACGTCTCGCCGCCGAGCGAGGCCGCTCGCGCGCAGCTCCGCCCGACACCGGCCCGGTACCGTCCGCGGATCCATTCCTTCCGTTGGACTAAAAGCGCCCGCTATCGTCTTTCATGATCCATCGTTATTCTATATTCGAAGGGCTATCATTTCATTTTTATAAATTGCATCACGTCCGACGTATATTTACAGTACAACGCGCTACATCATTACTTCTAATATCGTACTTTTACATTCGCTGAGCGCATTTTACAGTAATATTTAAATATTTTGTCTCGCTATGCTTCAATTTTCTATGTAGATCAATCAATTTTGTTTTTTAACATAAACTTACATGCACAACACAAACTATATTTTTGTGTACATAAAATCAATTAAGTTTAGTTTATAGGTATATAGACTAGAGTAAACTAGAGTAAATTAATTTAGATCGTGTAAATTATTGATGTAGAATGTAGATATTTTATTCATACATTTTATTTACGTGTATACCTAAGTATGTATTTTTGATAGAATCATGGTTATATTTATTTAATTTTATTTTATTACACGCATAACGCTTTACTTAAACACGTGTCAATCATATACACACTTTACAATTTTTATTTCTTTTATAGTTAAGTATAATAGTAGTAATTAGTGTATATCGAGTACTTAGACGGTAGTTAGGTAACTCCGCCTGTGTTTGAGGGTGAATAGAATAAATTTTATGAGATTATTTTATTCTACCTCATCGCAGCCAGTCCCAAGCCTGGATAAAGGAGGAGGTGGTAGTTTTGCATTAATACAGAAAGTTTCAGATATAATTTGCTCAGTATGATGTGAAACACCTCGCTGCCAGTCAAAAAAATTGAAAACAGTGTTCCTTTTTGCGGATATTTGTCATAGGTTTATATTATCTTTTATAATCTTCTTATTATCTTTCTAAATTTATGATACAACTTATATATTTCATATTTTCCAGATCGCAGAAGACGGACAAACAACACAAAATAATAGGTTTAATATGACAACATTAAATCACAAGTTAAGTATATTATATTTGTTTGGCATAATTCCCTGTTTGTTTAAAAAGGAGCATTAAAAAAACATAAAATCTTGATTAAGTTTAGATAACAAAAGTATGGATGCAAAACTCTCAATAAATTTAAAAAAAAGTGTATTAAAACGTTTAAAATTATTGCCAGTGATAAAAAATGAGGATAATCAAATATTTTATAAATGTTTTTTTTTTTCAGAAACGCCACAATTGATTCCCAGTAGAAATAGGAAAATATAAAAGACCAGTTTCATCCATAGGAAGAAAGATACTACTTATTTTACCAATAAAAGGACTTGAGGGCAAAATATTTTACATTACATATAAAGTTTTGATGAGAAAAAATATCAAGTTAAGTAAATAATATATTTATTGACCTAATTCCTGTTTGTGAAACATTTAAACTGCATAAATGTAATAAATAACACATCATGATTAAATTTACATTTTAATCGACTTCGAAATTGGACTTATTCTCTTTTTCGCGTTGTTACATCATAATTTTTCACTTAGAAAACCGATTTTGAGAATTCTTTTTTTTATTTGAAAGCTGCCTGCAATGTGGTGGTCCCAATTATTTGATTTAGTTTTGACAAATTGAAGGTTTTCATTAAATGTGGATTTTTTTTTCAGAAATGCCATAAATTACTCTATAACATAAAGACAGTTTCATCAGGAGGAGGAATGACACAACCAATAAAAGGAATAATTGAAGTCAAAATATTGTACATATATAAAACAGGCTTTGTATCAGTACAAAATGGAATCACCAGTTAAGTATGTTAATTATATTTTTGGCCTAATTTTTGTTTATGAAACGATCAAACTACATAAAGTATTGATCAAAAATAGTTTCCTCAATGCAACCTCTGTTACTATTAGAACAAAATATATTTTTTTATAAATTTATACTATTAACTATATTTGTTGTAAAATACATTAAAATCTCTATAAAACTCTCGTCACAAACAATAAGTTTTATAATAAACATCGCTGTTAAAAACCAAAGTTGTGACTTTCAAGAATTCATATATATATCTATTCATAAATTGAATTTCAATCTAATCTTTATTATGGACTATTCTTGATTTTTGATTGATACTCATACTCATGCATGTGAAAAAGGATAACAAAAATATGTATTCATATTTTAAACAATTTCAGCCAGACGCGCCAGGTGCTCAAAGCAGCGTCACTAAGAAGAAACACGTGAAAGCACGAAACAGACCACCATCGTGCTCCGTGGAAGATCCGCATTGTTACGCTCCTATTGGTCTTAGCAAGATGTTATATTATATGTTTAGCCTTTAATATGTTGATCCGACCTGTTTTTATAATATTTATTCAAAATTTTAAGTTTATCCATGCACTACTGTTTACGTCTAGCCCGGGGTAGCATATTTTTTGCTTCGATTATTATTTTGTAAATCGCACCCAAAAAATATTCAAGTGTATTTTCCTACGTTTTTTTTATGTATAGATTTTATTTAAGTTGTATGAAAAAATGTATTACTGTTACCATTAGTTGAATAATATAGTCATGTTAATAAAACCATTTTAGTTTCAATTATTGTTGTTTTATTCGCAATTCAAAAATAATTATTATTATTGATTTTATGAAACTAAATTTTGATATAATATGTAAATAATCTATGAAGATAGCTGTTTTATTATTGAAATAATTAAAGTTTTGATTAGATAAATTGCCTATCATCTATATCACACAAGACAATGTTTAGTACTTATTACCTACTTAAAATTAGCTTTTTCTTATGCCATTTACTTAATGATCTAAGTATGCCATAGAAACACATAGAAATGAACTACTAAAATCATTATTCACATGTTCGATTCAATAAACAGTGTATGAAGAACTTAACAAATTAATCATTGCAAACCGACAGATGGAACTGATATAAATAACTATATTTTTATTTTTTTATAATAAACTTAGGTATATCTTCCTAACACCTAATTCAGTAGGTACATAAATTAAAAAAGGCACTACGAGGATTATAAAATGATAGAATTAAAAAACACTGATAAATGATAGAAAAAACACTGATGAATGATATTGACAAATGAAAATTTTAAGATTTTTAACTAAGTAATATTAATGGTCCTAACTACTATTTAAATTACCTATTGGCTTGCAGCTAAATTACTAAAATACCTAAAGGACTAGAAATATTGAGAATACAACTTCAATTAAAAATCAACAAAGTCAATTTAATGTAACTAGATAAGAAAAAATAACGATAACAAACTATTATTTCGAGGTTTTACATAACGAACTACCTACCTACTTAACATTTAATTTTAATATCAGTTACACTCCACAGGAGTACTTGTTTATATAATTCAGTTTTTTGTTAGTTTTTAAACAAGACAAGAGGTAATCATTATTTGTAGGTATATGAATATGTTCAATGAAATTAAAACACATTATTTAGGTATCTAATTTTGTATTGTATCTTTTAAAAACACGTTTTGCCGAGATCACTTTTTCATTAAATAATTTCAATCTTCTATTTTCATTATTGCTTCTGTTAAAAACAATCACTTTCTATATTATCGAAGTCGTTTCAAAACTGAAAGAGAAATTAGTGATGTTTAAATTTTGTATTATAATGTTTAATATATTTAAAGACTAGGCTGCTCGAAAACTGAACATTGATTTATTTATTTTTTCTTATATTTCGCTTTTTTATACTTTTAATTAAATAAGAAAAATAGGGTAGTACATAGTACATATATTATGATTAATGAATATCGATCAAATTATGAAGTATGGTGGTGTAAGATTTTTAAACATTATTTTTTCAATTATTATTCTTCAATATATAATATATCATAATAACAATATTAAAGATTGATGTAACACAGTATAAATATACAGGTATTACATATATTTAAGTTAAAAAATGTGTCAGGTTGCTATTTTCTTTTTAGTTGGTACAACTATAAGTATGTACATACAACAAAAATACACAAATTACATTGCCAATTACATTTTGTTGTTGAAACATGTATAATTGTATAATGATTATAATAGAAAAAACATACAATTTCGGTGTATTTTTTTTACATCAATGATCTCTTAGCGTTTTTTGTCATAATATACCCTATATAGTTATATATATTTTTTTTTATGATTATGAAACGATGAATTGCGATTAAGTACTTGTTTGTTTAATTGAGTAAGTGTTGTCTTGGACTTTTTTTTCTGACAAAATAAAAATTAGAAATTATATTGCTATAGTCCAAGAGCTGATGATAGCTAGAATAATTATAGATAAAAAAAACAACATCGTTTGTTAAAACTCTTGGAGCACACGGAAGCTCGCGGGCTGCTTGCAGCCCGCGCACAACGCACCAGCTAGTTATAATATATAAAGCTACACTACCACTGACTGACTCACTGACATCGGGTTTCTCGGAAACTACGGGGAAAGTTGGGGGGATAACGACGTGATCGTGTAGAGGTGCGCCGAGCGACCAGAGGAAAAATATAGCGATCTCGATCACCTTCGAATACCGAGTGGACCCCTGGTGGTGCGCAGAAACGGTGCCACCTGGAGGGGGGGTGTCGGAACAAAAAATGCTCAGAACTGGTGGCGATTACCAGGGGGGGTGGAAAAATGGGGATTTTCGCGAAAACAAGATGGCCGCCGTACTTTGCCAAAATCGCCGTTTATGAATCCTTACGTCTGAAATTTGGCACACGTGCTCTGTTCGAGCCGGCGAATCGATCGGTACCCCGTTCGAGTGGCTCCGGGCCCCCGTTTCCGACTTCCATACAACGTAAAATCCAACGGCCCGCGGAAACGGTGCGAGTTGGGTGGGGGGTCCCGGAACTAAAAATGATCACCACCCTGGGACGCTACCAGGGAGCCATAGTGGGACGCTCGATTTTGGAATTTTTCCATTTTTGGCGCAAACATAAAAAGGTGCCTATAGCCGAGGTGGTGCAATGGAGAAACACACCAATGACGTATTCTTACTCGCCCAGCTCCCAGGATATCCAGAAAAATATGAAACCCTGAACTTTCTCACAGCCCGCGAAGACGGTCAACGGCCCGCGCAAACGGTAGCAGCTACATCTGGGGTGCTCGAACTAAACTTGGAGTAGACCTCGAGCAATTACCACAGAAAGTGAAAAAAATTCAAAATGGCGGAAAAAATGGCCGCCGCCATACAAATTCTAAAACGGCCATCGCTGGTCCGATTGCGCTGAAACTTGGCACAGGGGCTTTAATTGAGCCTCACATTAAGATAGCATACTCATTATCGAGTTTCCACCGCTGGTTTCCAAGTTTCATACAACGTGAAATTGGACGGCTCTCCGAAACGGCGCTAGATAGCCAAGGGGTGTAGAACTAAAAAATGATCAGGAACATGGGGCGCTACCAGGGCAATCGAGAAATTTCAAATTGGACGCAATTTTTTTTTTCAAAAATGGCCAATTTTTCAAAGCAAGATGGTGGCGCCGGTTACTTTACGATCGGTCTGAAAATTGACTTCTGTGCTCTAATCGGCCATATTTACAAAACTGCATACTCAGAATTTCTCTCCGACCCCCGGTTTCCATTTTCCATACATCACGAAATTCAACGGCTCTCTGAACCAGTGGCAGGTAGGTCGGGGTCGCCGAAGTAAAAAATGCTTCAAAACCTGGTCCGCTTCCAGGGATGTAAAAAGTTTTGGTAAAATGCGATTTTTTTTTTTTGAAAATTTTGTATGGAAATTTCCATAGTAGGAAGGATGATTGAATAGCAACGGCAAAAGGTGGTACCGCGGGCTGCTTGCTGCCCGCGCACCGCGCAACCTCGAAGGTCGACAGCCTCCCGGAGTAGAAAATATTTGAATAAGTAATTTATAAGCAGTTTCGACTGACTGTGGAATCGCTGTTAGCAGATAATAACAAATGTATAAGGAATTCTAATGCATTTTCAAATGACTGAAGATTTCTTCCCTGGGACGCGCCGCGGGCTGCTTGCTGCCCGCGCACCACGCAACTTCGGTGGAAGATTGCCTCCCGGAGTAGAAAAAAAACTTGAATAGGGAATTTATAAGCATTTCGGACTGACTGTAGAATCGCTGTTAGCAGATGTAACAATAATGGACAGGAAATTCGAATGCATTTTCAAATGACTGAAGATTTGTAGATAGGTATTTAAGCCAATAAGTAGTTAGATATCTACAAAGGCTATTCAAATTCAATACGATACAGACACAATTCCAAATTTTGAACCAATTCGACCTTGGGAAATTATAATCCGACTTCCTAAAAAAAATTAGCCAATTAGGAAATTTCTTAGTTAATTTTTGATGATGATGATATCAATATAGACCTGCCTACCTATATTGTTACTTACGTCAAAAGTTTTAATGAAACTTGAAAAAACTATATATTTTTGTATATATTTTTGTACTAGAAAGAAGAAAGAAAGAAAGAAAGAAATAAATTTATTGTCATTTAACAACACAATAAATTTATTTCTTTCTTTCTTTCTTACTAGCTCTCCGCGCGCCAGCGTAGTTGAAGAATCCGCATAGTTGTGAATAATAATATAATAATATAGGTAACGAACCGAGATGAGTAATTTCTATTGATGTTATTAAAACAAATTGTAAAAAATTGAGGTTAAACAACCATATTTTTATACAGATTCTCTACGGACGGTTCTCACACAACACTAAGGTTTCCGTATAAGTATGAAACTTCAATATAAGACCTTGCCAAGATTGCTAATCTACGGTTTTTATTATTTTTGTTGTTGAAGCGACATCGACATCATGATCTCTGAAATTTTCAAATGTAGGTATCAAGGTTCATGAGATACAGCCTGGTGGCAGATGGACAAACAGTCAGCCAGTCCCCATAGGGTCCCCTTTTTACCCTTTGGGTACAGATTCTTAAGAATAGAACATTTTTATTTTTAATTATAATTTTTTAAATCATTAATATTCAAGATCTGTAGAATAAGTGTGGAACCTATACGATCACATTAAACAATAAATATGTATAGTAGTTAATAAGTATTTATCTATTAATAATTATTTATACTGATTTTTTATTTCATTTAGCTTTCACCAATGTTGTGATAAAAATTAAGTGTGAATAAAATGTACCTACCCACCCTCTTCAAATATTTAAGTATATGATTTCAAATCAAATTGGAATAATAAAAATTCATAATCAACAAGCATTCAATGAGATTTTTATAAATCAATACAGTTTACTTTAACATACTTACATGCTATATGCAAAGTTATTTAACATTAAAATAAAGGTAAAGGTATTTTAAAAAATTATATGAAAGCAATTTAAATTAATTTTTTTCTACTTTATGAATATTATTACTAAGAGACACTAGATTAATAAGAAAATGAAACACATTAAAAAGTTTTCATTATAATATATTTACACTGAAAACATAATATCCAAACCATATGATAACTATTTATTTAATTTTATTTATAAACATGAATTGGTGTAGGTATAGGTACTATGTTTAAATTAATATTTTAATGATACAGTAACTTTTATTTCATATTTTTGTCAAGACTTCTGCAGGGGTCCCGAGTTACATTGTTCTTGAAAGATATTTTTTGGTTAAATAATATATTAAATTTATGATGTTTGGTGAATTAAAATTGATAAAGAGTATGGCCAAATTATTATACTCGGTTCCTTTTTTCTTATAGCAAACAATGTTGTTTAAAATGTAGACGGCTTTCACTTATTAGGTATATATTCTGTATATTATAGTAAGAAGTATAAAATGTACAGTAGCAATAGCTTTCAAGTTTTCAGAGATATCATGGTTATTCAAATTGAAATTTATACACTTTATTACTATTTTTCATCTATAATATAATACCATCAATGGGTCAATCAGTCTGAGTTATTCAATATTAATAATACTATTAACTTTCTGGAATCTTAGACAAACACCTCAAATAAATGAAATTCAGGATCACGTTTCAAAAATTTAACCAATATTTGAATAAGTAATTTATAAGCATTTTCGACTGACTGTAGAATCGCTGTTATACGTAGGTTAAAAACTATTAAAACTACGTTAAAAAAACCGACTTTAAAAACGGAAAAGTAAGTTCTTATTTTTAGTGCCGAAAGCATAATGAATTTGATTTTAAACGACGCTACTAAAAAGACTTGAAGTTTTCAATATGTTTTATACATCTTCACACATTTATTGTCTTGAACAGTTTATTATGAAAAGTCACCGCTATTGATTAGACACCTCAAATAAATGAAATTCGGGATCACGTTTCAAAAATTTAACCAATATTTGAATAATGTAATTTATAAGCAGTTTCGACTGACTGTAGAATCGCTGTTAGCAGATGTAACAAATGGACAGGAAATTCGAATGCATTTTCAAATGACTGAAGATTTCTGCCCTGGGATGAGCCGCGAGCTGCTTGCAGCTCGCGCACCACGCGCCCTCGAAGGTGGACAGCCCCCCGGAATAGAAAATATTTGAATGGGAAATTTATAAGCACTTACGATTGACTGCGGATCTGATCTCTGTTACGGACTGATCGCTGTTAGCAAATAATAACAAATTGACGGGGAATTTTAATGCATTTTCAAATGACTGAAGATATCTGCCCTGGGATGCTTCCGCACCACGCTCCCTCGAAGGTGGACAGCCTCCCGAAGTGGAAAATACTTGAATGGGGAATTTATAAGCATTACCGACTGACTGTAGAATCGCTGTTAGCAGATGTAAGAAATGGACAGAAAATTCGAATGCCTTTTCAAATGACTGCCCTATTGCTTCAACCCAGGGGCAAAAGGGGCTCGCGGGCTGCTTGCAGCCCGCGCACAACGCTCCCTCGACGGTCGACAGCATTCCAGAATAGAAAATTTATGAATTGGGAATTTATAAGCACTTCCGATTGACTGTGGAATCGCAGTTAGCAGAAAATTATAAATGGACTTGGAATTCTAACACATTTTCTAATGACTGCCCTATTGCTTCAACCCAGGGGCAAAAGGGGCTCGCGGGCTGCTTGCAGCCCGCACACAACGCTCCCTCGAAGGTCGACAGCATTCCAGAATAGAAAATTTATGAATTGGGAATTTATAAGCACTTCCGATTGACTGTGGAATCGCAGTTAGCAGAAAATTATAAATGGACTTGGAATTCTAACACATTTTCTAATGACTGCCCTATTGCTTCAACCCAGGG
The DNA here is from genome assembly GCF_061535455.1 of Colias philodice. Lineage (NCBI taxonomy): Eukaryota > Metazoa > Arthropoda > Insecta > Lepidoptera > Pieridae > Colias > Colias philodice. The sequence continues at coordinate 8,616,716 of NC_143097.1, forward strand.
GCAAAAGGGGCTCGCGGGCTGCTTGCAGCCCGCGCACAACGCACCAGCTAGTTATAATATATAAAGCTACACTACCACTCACTCACTCACTGACATCGCTTTTCTCGGAAACTACGCGGAAAGTGGGGGGGATAACGACGTGAACGTGTAGAGGTTCGCCGAGCGACCAGAGGAAAAATATAGCGATCTCGATCATCTTCGAAAACCGAGTGGACCCCTGGAGGTGCGCAGAAACGGTGACACCTGGAGGGGGGGTGTCTGAACAAAAAATGCTCAGAACTGGTGGCGATTACCAGGGGGGGTGGAAAAATGGGGATTTTCGCGAAAACAAGATGGCCGCCGTACTTTGCCAAAATCGCCGTTTATGAATCCTTACGTCTCAAATTTGGCACACGTGCTCTGTTCGAGCCGGCGAATCGATCGGTGCCCCGTTCGAGTGGCTCCGGGCCCCAGTTTCCAACTTTCATACAACGTAAAATCCAACGGCCCGCGGAAACGGTGCGAGTTGGGTGGGGGGTCCGGGAACTAAAAATGATCACCATCCTGGGACGCTACCAGGAAGCCATAGTGGGTCGCTCGATTTTGGAATTTTTCCATTTTTGGCGCAAACATAAAAAGGTGCCTATAGCCGAGGTGGTGCAATGGAAAAACACATCAATGACGCATTCATACTCGCCCAGCTCCCAGGATATCCAGAAAAATATGAAACCCTGAACTTTCTCACAGCCCGCGAAGACGGTCAACGGCCCGCGCAAACGGTAGCAGCTACATCTGGGGTGCTCGAACTAAACTTGTAGTAGACCTCGAGCAATTACCACAGATAGTGAAAAAAATTCAAAATGGCGGAAAAAATGGCCGCCGCCATACAAATGCTAAAACGGCCATCGCTGGTCCGATCGCGCTGAAACTTGGCACAGGGGCTTTAATCGAGCCTCACATTAAGATGGCATACTCATTATCGAGTTTCCAAAGCTGGTTTCCAAGTTTCATACAACGTGAAATTGGACGGCTCTCCGAAACGGCGCTAGATAGCCGGGGGGTGTAGAACTAAAAAATGATCAGGAACATGGGGCGCTACCAGGGCAATCGAGAAATTTCAAATTGGACGCAATTTTTTTTTCAAAAATGGCCAATTTTTCAAAGCAAGATGGTGGCGCCGGTTACTTTACGATCGGTCTGAAAATTGACTTCTGTGCTCTAATCGGCCAGATATACAAAACTGCACACTCAGAATTTCTCTCCGACCCCCGGTTTCCATTTTCCATACATCACGAAATTCAACGGCTCTCTGAACCGGTGGCACTTAGGTCGGGGTCGCCGAAGTAAAAAATGCTTCAAAACCTGGTCCGCTTCCAGGCATATAATAATTTTTGGTAAAAAGCGAAATTTTTTTTTTCGAAAATTTTGTATGGAAATTTCCATAGTAGGAAGGGTAATAGGAATAGCAACGGCAAATACGGCACCGCGGGCTGCTTGCTGCCCGCGCACCGCGCAACCTCAAAGGTGAACAGCCTCCCGGAGTAGAAAATATTTATTAACTTTTGAACTACCGCACGAGCCAAGCGAGCGAAGCGAGCGAATCACGGCAGCGGCTGGCGTAAATATTCAAATAGGTAGCGAGGAGCGAAGCGACGAGCGTGTTAGGTTAACTGTTGAACTACCGCACGAGTCAAGCGAGCGAAGCGAGCGAGTCGCGGCAGCGGCCGGCGTAAATATTGAAAGAAGTAGCGACGAGCGAGTTAGGTTAACTTTTGAACTACCGCACTAGCCAAGCGAGCGAAGCGAGCAAGTCACGTCAGCGGCCGGCGTAAATATTCAAAGAAGTAGCGAGGAGCGAAGCGACGAGCGAGTTAGGTTAACTTCTGAACTACCGCACTAGCCAAGCGAGCGAAGCGAGCAAGTCACGTCAGCGGCCGGCGTAAATATTCAAAGAAGTAGCGAGGAGCGAAGCGACGAGCGAGTTAGGTTAACTTTTGAACTACCGCACTAGCCAAGCGAGCGTAGCGAGCAAGTCACGTCAGCGGCCGGCGTAAATATTCAAATAGGTAGCGAGGAGCGAAGCGACGAGCGTGTTAAGTAAACTCTTGAACAGAAGCGACTTTAGGGCGATTACCAGTCAAACAAAAAAACTACGTAGGTTAAAAACTATTAAAACTACATTAAAAAAACCGACTTCAAAAACGGAAAAGTAGGTTCTTATTTTTAGTGCCGAAAGCATACTGAATTTGATTTTAAACGAAGCTACTAAAAAGACTGAAGTTTTCAATACGTAATAATATACACATCTTCACACATTTATTGAGTGAATGAGCCAATCGTTCACGCTTTATAAGCGTAGGACTTACACCAAGAGTAGTGTAGTTTTTATATCGAAAATAGCCAATTTTTTGTATTGCGAATAATGTAATTGAATTGCAAGTAGGTAGTTCTTGTATCAAAAAATAGCGTAGTTTAATAAGTGCTTAGTGCTTGGCACCGACTTCAAACCTATATAGTGAATAACACAACTAAATAATATGTAGTTTTTTACTTTTCCGTTTTTGAAGTCGGTTTTTTTAAAGTAGTTATTTTTATAGTGTAACGATATCTTATTCGATACACCCTTTGACTGTAGTCCTATGGCCTTGCATTTAGATATTTTTAGTGCCGAAAGCATAATGAATTTGATTTTAAACGACGCTACTAAAAAGACTTGAAGTTTTCAATATGTTTTATACATCTTCACACATTTATTGTCTTGAACAGTTTATTATTCACCTGTTACAGTCACGGCTGTTACACCTCAAATAAATGAAATTCGGGATCACGTTTCAAAAATTTAACCAATATTTGAATAAGTAATTTATATGCAGTTTCGACCGACTGTAGAATCGCTGTTAGCAGATGTAACAAATGGACAGGAAATTCGAATGCATTTTCAAATGACTGAAGATTTCTGCCCTGGGATGAGCCGCGAGCTGCTTGCAGCTCGCGCACCACGCACCCTCGAAGGTGGACAGCCCCCCGGAATAGAAAATATTTGAATGGGAAATTTATAAGCACTTCCGATTGACTGTGGAATTGCTGTTAGCAGATAATAACAAATTGACGGGGAATTTTAATGCATTTTCAAATGACTGAATATTTCTGCCCTGAGATGCTTCCGCACCACGCTCCCTCGAAGGTGGACAGCCTCCCGGAGTGGAAAATATTTGAATGGGGAATTTATAAGCATTACCGACTGACTGTAGATTCGCTGTTAGCAGATATAACAAATGGACAGAAAATTCGAATGCATTTTCAAATGACTGCCCTATTGCTTCAACCCAGGGGCAAAAGGGGCTCGCGGGCTGCTTGCAGCCCGCGCACAACGCACCAGCTAGTTATAATATATAAAGCTACACTACCACTGACTCACTGACTGACTGACATCGGTTTTCTCGGAAACTAAGTGGAAAGTGGGGGGGATTTTGACGTGATCGTGTAGAGGTGTGCTGAGAGACCAGAGGAAAAATATAGCGATCTTGATCATCTTCGAATACCGAGTGGACCCCTGGAGGTGCGCAAAAACGGTGCCACCTGGGGGGGGGTGTCTGAACAAAAAATGCTCAGAACTGGTGGCGATTACCAGGGGAGGTGGAAAAATGTGGATTTTCGCGAAAACAAGATGGCCGCCGTACTTTGCCAAAATCGCCGTTTATGAATCCTTACGTCTCAAATTTGGCACACGTGCTCTGTTCGAGCCGGCAAATCGATCGGTGCCCCGTTCGAGTGGCTCCGGGCCCCAGTTTCCGACTTTCATACATTGGAAAATCCAACGGCCCGCGGAAACGGTGCGAGTTGGGTGGGGGGTGTCCGAACTAAAAATGATCACCTCCCTGGGACGCTACCAGGGAGCCGTAGTGGGACGCTCGATTTTGGAATTTTTCCATTTTTGGCGCAAACATAAAAACGTAAATTTAGACGAGGTGGCGCATCGCGGAAACACACTCACACCGCGTTCGTACTCGCCCAGCTCCCAGGATATCCAGAAAAATCCGAAATTTTGAACTTTCTCACAGCCCGCGGAGACGGTCAACGGCCCGCGCAAACGGTAACAGCTGTATCTGGGGTGCTCGAACTAAACTTAGAGTAGACCTCGAGCAATTACCACAGATAGTGAAAAAAATTCAAAATGGCGGAAAAAATGGCCGTCGCCATACAAATGCTAAAATGGCCATCGTTGATCCGATCTTGCTGAAACTTGGCACAGGGGCTTTAATCGAGCCGCTCATTAAGTTGGCATACTCATAATCGAGTTTTCACCGCTGGTTTCCGAGTTTCATACAACGCGAAATTCGACGGCTCTCCGAAACGGCGCCAGATAGGTGGGGGGTGTAGAACTAAAAAATGATTAGGAAGATGGGGCGCTACCAGGGCAATGGAGAAATTTCAAATTGGACGCAATTTTTTTTTCAAAAATGGCCAATTTTTCAAAGCAAGATGGTGGCGCCGGTTACTTTACGATCGGTCTGAAAATTGACTTCTATGCTCTAATCGGCCAGATTTACAAAACTACATACTCAGAATTTCTCTCCGACCCCCGGTTTCCATTTTCCATACATCACGAAATTCAATGGTTCTCTGAAATGGTGGCAGGTAGGTCGGGGTCGCCGAAGTAAAAAATGCTTCAAAACCTGGTCCGCTTCCAGGCATATAATAATTTTTTGTAAAAAGTGAATTTTTTTTTTCGAAAATTTTGTATGGAAATTTCCATAGTAGGAAGGGTAATTGAATAGCAATGGCAAAAGACGGCGCCGCGGGCTGCTTGCTGCCCGCGCACCGCGCAACCTCGAAGGTCGACAGCTTCCCGGAGTAGAAAATATTTATTAACTTTTTAACTTCCGCACGAGCCAAGCGAGCGAAGCGAGCGAGTCGCGGCAGCGGCCGGCGTAAATATTGAAAGAAGTAGCGAGGAGCGAAGCGACGAGCGAGTTAGGTTAACTTTTGAACTACCGCACTAGCCAAGCGAGCGAAGCGAGCAAGTCACGTCAGCGGCCGGCGTAAATATTCAAAGAAGTAGCGAGGAGCGAAGCGACGAGCGAGTTAGGTTAACTTTTGAACTACCGCACTAGCCAAGCGAGCGAAGCGAGCAAGTCACGTCAGCGGCCGGCGTAAATATTCAAAGAAGTAGCGAGGAGCGAAGCGACGAGCCAGTTAGGTTAACTTTTGAACTACCGCACTAGCCAAGCGAGCGAAGCGAGCAAGTCACGTCAGCGGCCGGCGTAAATATTCAAAGAAGTAGCGAGGAGCGAAGCGACGAGCGAGTTAGGTTAACTTTTGAACTACCGCACTAGCCAAGCGAGCGAAGCGAGCAAGTCACGTCAGCGGCCGGCGTAAATATTCAAAGAAGTAGCGAGGAGCGAAGCGACGAGCCAGTTAGGTTAACTTTTGAACTACCGCACTAGCCAAGCGAGCGAAGCGAGCAAGTCACGTCAGCGGCCGGCGTAAATATCCAAAGAAGTAGCGAGGAGCGAAGCGACGAGCGAGTTAGGTTAACTTTTGAACTATGTACCGCACTAGCCAAGCGAGCGAAGCGAGCGAGTCGCGGCAGCGGCCGGCGTAAATATCATCATAGGTAGCGAAGAGAGAAGCGACGAGCATGTTAAGTAAACTCTTGAATAGAAGCGACTTTAGGGCGATAGGTTAAAAACTATTAAAACTACGTTAAAAAAAACCGACTTCAAAAACGGAAAAGTAGGTTCTTATTTTTAGTGCCAAAAGCATAATGAATTTGATTTTAAACGAAGCTACTAAAAAGACTGAAGTTTTCAATATGTAATAATATACACAGCATAGGACTTACACCAAGAGTAGTGTAGGTTTTGTATCGAAAATACCCAATTTTTTGTGTTGCGAATAATGTAATTGAATTGCAAGTAGGTAGTTCTTGTATCGATATAATCTTAGTTCTTGTATCAAAAAATAGCGTAGTTTAATAAGTGTTTAGTGCTTGGCACCGACTTCAAACCTATATAGTGAATAACACAAGTAAATAATATGTAGTAATTAATTATTTTTTTGAAGTCGGTTTTTTTAAAGTAGTTATTTTTATAGTGTAACAATATGTAATTCGATACACCCTTTGACTGTAGTCCTATGGCTTTCACTTAGAAATTTTTAGTGCCGAAAGCATAATGAATTTGATTTTAAACGACGCTACTAAAAAAACTAGAAGTTTTCAATATGTTTTATACATCTTCACACATTTATTGTCTTGAACAGTTTATTATGAAAAGTCACCGCTATTGATTGACACCTCAAATAAATGAAATTCGGGATCACGTTTCAAAAATTTAACCAATATTTGAATAAGTAATTTATAAGCAGTTTCGACTGACTGTAGAATCGCTGTTAGCAGATGTAACAAATGGACAGGAAATTCGAATGCATTTTCAAATGACTGAAGATTTCTGCCCTGGGATGAGCCGCGAGCTGCTTGCAGCTCGCGCACCACGCACCCTCGAAGGTGGACAGCCCCCCGGAATAGAAAATATTTGAATGGGTAATTTATAAGCACTTCCGATTGACTGTGGAATCGCTGTTAGCAGATAATAACAAATTGACGGGGAATTTTAATGCATTTTCAAATGACTGAAGATTTCTGCCCTGGGATGCTTCCGCACAACGCACCCTCGAAGGTCGACAGCATTCCAGAATAGAAAATTTTTGAATTGGGAATTTATAAGCACTTCCGATTGACTGTGGAATCGCAGTTAGCAGAAAATTACAAATGGACTGGGAATTCTAACACATTTTCTAATGACTGCCCTATTGCTTCAACCCAGGGGCAAAAGGGGCTCGCGGGCTGCTTGCAGCCCGCGCACAACGCACCAGCTAGTTATTATAATATATAAAGCTACACTACCACTGACTGACTGACTGACATCGCTTTTCTCGGAAACTACGTGGAAAGTGGGGGGGATTTTGACGTGATCGTGTAGAGGTACTCCCAGTGACCACCGGAAAAATATAGCGAACTCGAGCACCTTCCAATACACAGTACACCCCTGGTGGTGCGCTGAAACGGTGCCACTTGGGGGGGGGTGTCTGAACAAAAAATGCTCAGAACTGGTGGCGATTACCAGGGGTGGTGGAAAAATGGGGATTTTCGCGAAAACAAGATGGCCGCCGTACTTTGCCAAAATCGCCGTTTATGAATCCTTACGTCTCAAATTTGGCACACGTGCTCTGTTCGAGCCGGCGAATCGATCGGTGCCCCGTTCGAGTGGCTCCGGGCCCCAGTTTCCAACTTCCATACAACGTAAAATCCAACGGCCCGCGGAAACGGTGGGAGTTGGGTTGGGGTCCCCGGAACTAAAAATGATCATCACCCTGGGACGCTACCAGGGAGCCATAGTGGGTTGCTCGATTTTGGAATTTTTCCATTTTTGGCGCAAATATAAAAACGTAAATTTAGACGAGGTGGCGCAACGGAGAAACACACCAATGATGCATTCATACTCGCCCAGCTCCCAGGATATCCAGAAAAATCCGAAATTTTGAACTTTCTCACAGCTCGCGGAGACGGTCAACGGCCCGCGCAAACGGTAGCAGCTACATCTGGGGTGCTCGAACTAAACTTGTAGTAGACCTCGAGCAATTACCACAGATAGTGAAAAAAATTCAAAATGGCGGAAAAAATGGCCGCCGCCATACAAATGCTAAAATGGCCATCGCTGGTCCGATCGCGCTGAAACTTGGCATAGGGGCTTAAATCGAGCCGCACATTAAGTTGGCATACTCATAATCGAGTTTTCACTGCTGGTTTCCGAGTTTCATACAACGCGAAATTCGACGGCTCTCCGAAACGGCGCCAGATGGGTGGGGGGTGTAGAACTAAAAAATGATCAGAAACATGGGGCGCTACCAGGGCAATCGAGAAATTTCAAATTGGACGCAATTTTTTTTTCAAAAATGGCCAATTTTTCAAAGCAAGATGGTGGCGCCGGTTACTTTACGATCGGTCTGAAAATTGACTTCTGTGCTCTAATCGGCCAGATATACAAAACTGCATACTCAGAATTTTTCTCCGACCCTCGGTTTCCATTTTCCATACATCACGAAATTCAACGGCTCTCTGAACCGGTGGCAGGTAGGTCGGGGTCGCCGAAGCAAAAAATGCTTCAAAACCTGGTCCGCTTCCAGGCATATAAAAATTTTTGGTAAAAAGCGAAATTTTTTTTTCGAAAATTTTGTATGGAAATTTCCATAGTAGGAAGGGTAATAGGAATATAGCAATGGAAATGATTACGTAAAGTACAATGAAGATTTCGTTACGTAAAGTACAAAATTTTACATAATTATATCAATATCTAAATTTTTAGTTAAACATAGTTAACAAGTTTTAATGAAACTTGAAAAAACACATTCGTAAATAGATAGGTATATATTTTTTTTAGCTCTCCGCGCGCCAGCGGCTTCGCCAGCGTAGTTGAAGAACCCGCATAGTTGTGAATAAAATAATAATATAGGTAGGTACTTAATGAACCGAGATGAGTAATTTCTATTGATGTTATTGAAACAAGTAGGTATTAAAAAATCGAGGTTAAACAACCATATTTTTTTTTCTCTACGAACGGATCTCACCAGTGTTGAGATTTCGACTCGACTTATCGTAATTGACACAGTTAAACAGGACGAATAAATATTGACCATTGATTGCTATGGGGTCTATAAACCCATCGTATATTTGCATTACAATTTTTTTCAAAAATATTTAATGTGTAGAATCTAAGGTAGAAATGGACTGTTTAATTTTTTATTAAATATGTAAGTTACATATCGTTTCTGTAAATTTTGTTTTGTGTGCATTGTACAATAAAGTGTTTTCTATTTCTATTTCTATTTCTAAGTGGGTAGGTATATAGATTTAAATAAAAATGATTCAAGTGCGAGTTGGACTCACAACACTAAGGTTTCCGTATAAGTATGAAACTTCACTATAAGACCTTGCCAAGATTGCTTAGGTATATCTACGGTTTTTATTATTTTTGTTGTCGAAGCGACATCGACATCATGATCTCTGAAATTTTCAAATGTAGGTATCAAGGTTCATGAGATCAAAGATACAGCCTGGTAGCAGATGGACAGACAGCCAGTCAGTAATATAGTTCCCTTTTTACCCTTTGAGTATAGATTCTTAAAAACAGAAAATTATCATTGTTTATAAATTTTTAAAACAATAATATGCAAGATCTGTAGAACAATTAGTGTAGAACCTATTATACTATCTCATTAAACATGTAAGTATAGTAATAACTAATAGGTATTTATTTATAATGATTTTTTATTTCATTTAGCTTTTACTAATGTTGTACCTAATAAAAATTAAGTCTGAATAAAATGTACCTACCTACCCTCTTCAAATATTTATATGATTTCAAATCAAATTGGAGTAATAAAAATTAATAATCAACAAGCATTCAATGAGAATTTTATAAATCAATATGTACTTACTTTAAAATATGCAATATGTAAAGTTATCTAACATTAAAATATATTTTAAAAAATTATATGAAAGCAATTTAAATTATTTGTATAGCAATATATCTAACTCATTTGTTTCTACTTTATGAATATTATTACTAAGAAGAGACACTAGATGAATAAGAAAATAAAACACATTAAAAAGTTTCCATTATAATATATTTACACTGAAAACATAATATCCAAACCATGATATTTATTTAATTTAATTATTATATGACTTTGTGTAGACTGTAGGTATAGGTACCATGTTTAAATCAATATTTTAATGATACAGTAACTTTTATTTCATATTTTTGTCAAGACTTTTGCAGGAATCCCAAGTTAAGTACCTATGTTGTTTTTGAAACATATTTTTTGGATAGATATATTAAATTTATGATGTTTGGTGAATTAAAATTGATAAAGAGTACGGCCACATTACTATACTCGGTTCCTTTTTTCTTATAGCAAACAATGCTGTTTAAAATGTAGACGGCTTTTACTTAATAGGTATTTGCTTTATATTATAGTAAAAGAACTAAGAAGTATAAAATGTACAGTAACAATAGCTATCAAGTTTTCAGAGATATCATGGTTATTCAAATTGGAATTTATACACTATTTTTTCATCTATATAATACCATCAATGGGTCAATCAGTCTATGTTATTCAATATTAATAATACAAATAACTTTCTGGAATCTTTTATAAATTTAAAATGTGAGCATCTGCAAATCATAAAACATTTCCTTTATGTTTGGTAAATTCAACTTTTGTTTTTCTTTAATTTCATATTCTGATCTTATTAGATTTCACTTGTTTTACACTTGGCATTGTAGTCTTCTTTCATCACAAAAATATATTATGTTTTAATTCATTGTTAACCATTGTTCGATTTTTATTCAATGACATGAAAACTTCTTATCCACTTCTTTTGGAGTGATAAATTGGCAAAACATATTTTTGTTATGCATAAATAACACATAATATTTTACATTATACACAAGAAGCCGTTTTCTTATTTGTTTTCGGAAAGTTGTTTGTTGACATAAAATTATTCATTTGACGTTACAATGATCATTTAAAATTTGACAATTGACATTAGTATCAATAGTAAAAAAGTGCATTAACAATTGAAAGACTTTAATTCATTAAATCTTTAAAAGAAATATAATGACATAAAAATAAAACAGATTTAATGAAATAAAAAATTACGAGCACGTATAACTTTTTTCCAAGTGCATTTAAATTAAAACATTGCTATTATGACCAAAAAATGTATAATGTTGGCAGCATTGGATATATTTTTCTCAAATCAGAATAAACTTGAATAATTTATTAATTTGCAATTTATTTAAGACGATACGTTTTTTTTACTTTAGAATAATTTCATAAATATTTTAGTTGTGTTTAATTATTATGAAAATATTGATTTCTTGGTTATGTTGATAAAAAGCATAATTTGACTTTTATAATTGAAAACAATAATATTCAAGGTATTCATAGACACAGTCTTCTATAATTATTGTGTAATAATAAAAATAAATTAAACATTAGTTACTTGTTATTATTATTAAAAAATATATTTGTATTTAATTTATATTCAATATAGCATATTTACGAAAAATAATTGAATATGAAAATAAAAAAAAAAACATAAATTAGACCCTTTACTAACAGTTGGATATCAATGTTTCTAAATTATTTTATTGTTATACATATTAATATATTTTTTAAGAATAGATTACGTATTTTAAATATCTCTTATTAATTAAAATATATTTTAATTATGAAAAAATTACAAAACTGTGAAATTGTCTATTCTATATATTGTCTATTCCCACTTTTTTCGTAATGTTTGCAATTATTTTTACTTCCGGTGGGAAATTAAAAACGCCCCGCGCCCGCGCCAGCCGCCATTTCTCTTCCATTAACAATTCGTCTGTTCGCAGGGTAAGTCGATTTACATTTATTATTAATTATTGGTCTCATATTGTACTTGAGGGAATAATGATTTGAATTTTATTGTTTTCTTTATATATTTTTACTAACTTACAATTAAATATATTTCTTTAGGTAATTTCAAAAAGTACCGGTGACTTCATTTCAATTCATGACGATTTATTCTTTTGTTTTTTTTTCAACGGTTTGTTTTAATGAAAACAAGATTTCTTTTGTTTAATGCTTTGTTTTTAATATATTCACATATTGTTTTCAGTATCTTTTCGTTAACTTCGTGATTCTACGTGACCTCGTGCCTCTCAACATGTTTCAAGCATCTAGCGACAACAACGGCGGCAACGCAGCAGCAATGGCGTGCATCGCTACCGGTAAGCTTTATTCATATTAGGTTGAATAATTAATACTGATACATATTTTTATAGGGCTCTGTTAGGCAATCAATCAGTATTATCTTTTTTTGTGCAAATTGAAATGTTCTAATTAAAAAGATACTTCTCATAATTATTATTCCAAGATTTTTTCTAAAATTGGTATCTAATGTTCAACATCTGAAATAAATAATTGTACATATAATAGGTATACCTACCTAATATGTTAAAAAAATTATTAGGTAGGTAGGGTAGCTAATAGCTACGTACCTAATCGATTACAGAATAAAGTCATTTTCTTTAACATAAAATAGAATAGAAGATTTAATGTATAAATATAGTAGGTAAGTCCGTAAATGTAATATTATTTTTTCCAAATTTGTTGTAAATCGAAATGCGCGGGAATCGCAAACCGGCAACGCGCGCGACGAGCGGTCGAGCCGCGCGGCGCGCGCCTCGTGCGGCACGGGTGTCGGTCGCCATTTTGTGTGATAGTTACATTTATTATGAAAATAAATTTATTATTAGGTAATTCATTCAAAATTGTAAATATCCTTAAATAGTAAAAATATTAATGATTGTAAATCATGAAATTGTCTCTGATCATTCAAACACATATTATATCTATGTTTTGTATTGACGTATGTTATACGCATACATACCTACCTATTTTCTTTTCAATAAAATATTTTGTAAAGCTTATCTGTATAAATTATTATATTTTCGGTTTAATTTCAATGCATTATTCACATTATGTCGCGAAGTTAAATTATATGCACGGGTATAAAATATATGGCCGGGCGGCCGGCCGGTACCGTCGCAAACACTACGTCCCGCAATTTTTAAATCTGTAATATCTTCGAAAATATTCACTTAAATCATACGGTGTAAAGGGCCATATAGTTCTATATTAAATGAACAATGTATTCAAGGTATTTAATTGGCTAAGGATTAATGCTGTATTGGTTAAAATCGCTTCGAAAATTAGCCATTATTTGTCGTAAAAAGTAAATGACAAAAAAAAGTTATTGTGGGTTATCCATAAGAGATAGACATATACCATCGCGGACTTTTCTGTAGATCTTTTCAATGTGTACAATACTTAGTAAATTATTTTGATAAAACTCGTAGGGTTCAGCCTGAGTTTGCAATGTAAGCGGAAAAAATGTAATTATTTACGACATCACATTAGAAACCTCAAAAATAACAGTACTTCTCCACTATTTAATGGATGTTATTATACATATAAACCTTCCTCTTGAATCACTCTATCTATTAAAAAAAACCGCATCAAAATCTATTGCGTAGTTTCAAAGATTTAAGCGTACAAAGGGACATAGGGACAGGGAAAGCGACTTTGTTTTATACTATGTAGTGATACTATATATTATGATTTTATAATTACCAATACATCATAATATTACGTAAGTAGGTACATGCATAGTTTTGATAGGATTAAAATTAAAATTTCAAATAATTCAAGATATGTATGATTATACGAGTACATAATATAATAATATTATACTGAAACGTACATAGATCGTAGCGAATATTTTTTTTATAGATTGCGGGGTAAGGTACCTACAATGACGCCAGTACGCCACATTTTATTCATATTTCGTAGCGAGTTTAGTATTTTTTTAGAGTAGTTTCGACTCCTTTTACATCTTGGATCTCAACCGATATCTAATCAACTTGATATTTTTGTGTTACGAAATTTTATAAATGGAATGGTAATTTCATTAGGGATATTTTCTTTGACATATTGAATACGGATTTGTATTTTATAAATCATAGATACAATGCATTATTTTTTGTTTGGAACATTTCAATTTGCTTAACAAATTATAAATTGTGCGGCATTATAAATATGTTTCTACTGACCTGATAAAATGTCATTCTGTTTTTATAATTATTTTAATCGGTCAAATTATTATTAAAGGGTCAACGCATCAAGCCGATCCCCGGTTTAAGGGTAACAACGCACAATGTGTCGCGATGGCAACATGCGCGGCTATTTATTCTTCTATTCTAAATAGAGCCGTATTTTCTCAGGAAAATATAGACACTATTTTAGAATTTGGTGATATGTTATATATTCAAGTAAGACCACTTGGGGTTGCGCATCATCATCCTCATTTATATCCTGAAGAGTTGCCTTCTGATATACGTGTAGGGACCTATTTGGCTAAAATTAAATCGATGGCAGACAACGATAGTTGGATCGACAACGGACTGTTTCCCACATGTGACAGCGACATAGCCACTTACACTTTACAATTAAAATTAATCCTAAAAAATAAAATATTTCACACTGCACACAACGACTCCACACATAGCTACCTTTTCACCGGCGCTAATAATACGATATCTTTTTGGAGGTCAAATAATACATATTTTATCTTTAATAGCCATAAAGTAGACGCGAATAATAAATACGTCCATAACTCGTATTCGGTAGGAGCCGCACGTCTCTTTCAGTGCAATAATTTAGATACTCTTGCAAAGTTTTTGTTTTGGAATCCGGCGTTTGGTAGTCAATATCAAATTCATAAAATTATTTTAAATCATTTTCATAGTGCAAATATTATTAATGAATTAGTTAGTGTAGACAACCAATTAGTAAATGTAGACGACCAATTAGTTATTGTAGACGACCCTAAATTGTCTAATTTAAAACCGATAGTTTTAGTTAATAAAGGTATACCCCCAAAATATGACCCTAAATTAAATTCCCTAAAACCAAAAGTTTTAATTCAAAATATTCGCGACCCTAAATTAACAACACTGACACCCGTTGTCTGCATAACAAAATTACCCGATGTTAGTAATGTAGGTAGGAAACGCGGTAGACCGGTTAAATACAATAAATCTAAAGCACACAAAGAAAACAATATAAACGTAGATTCGGATAGTTCATCAGTAAATTCAGTAGAAGCAGAACGTAAGAGGGGACGACCAGGTAGGCGATCTATAGATGCAAATTCTCATTTAAAAGCGGTCACAAAATATAATAAGAATCATCCCGAGATCCATAGGCAGGCGGTTCAGAAATATAACGAAAGCAATCCCGAGATTCATAGGCAAGCAGTTCAAAAATATAACGAGAGCAATCCCGAGGTTCATAGGCAGGCCAGTCAGAAGTTTAGTCAAAGTAATCCAGAGATTAATAGGCAAGCGGTAGATAAGTACAATCAGATTAATCGAAATCTAGACGTGGAATTACGGAATTCCAACAATTTAATAGGTACAAAGAGTGGCGACGGCTTAACTGTCGTCAAATTGTATAGTTTTAAAAACATTTCATTATTAGATAGGGAAGCGTTTTTGTGTAGGCACTGTAATGCTAGATTGTTCTTTGAGGAAAAGAATCGTATCAAGTGGTGCTGTGGGGCTGGCGCTTATAACGTTCAAAATTTCCCGCCTTTAAATGAACCATTTTATAGCTTTCCTTCTTTTTTGCATAAACCTAGGGCTTATAATAATTTATTTGCTTTTAGTGCTTTAGGCGTTTCACACGGATTTCAACATCCGACAACGGGGGTATCATTTTTAAAAATTCAAGGGAGGGTTTATCACAGAGTTTTCGATCTTGCGTACTCAGAAACTACTAATCCGGCTGGACTTTACATCTATGATAACAGTGAGCGAGAGAGCCTCGCTACAAATTTAAATTTAGATTTAACTGTCATTCGATCGATTACAAATTTCTTGCATAATCACAACCCTTATATAGAGTGCTTCAAGCGGCTGAGCCAAGAACCATCCGACCACGCACACCTCATTTTTGAGCACACCACACGACGCACACATGGCAACATTCTCGGTGATATGCCTTTAGGCAACGAGATTGCTGCCATTATAAGCAATGAGCAGGAGCGTTACATTCCTCGCGCCATTGCAATCTGGAAAATTGGAGACAAAAAGCCTCACACAGTAGATATAATGCATCCCCTATATGAAACTTTTCAATATCCATTATTGTATCCGCACGGTAACCCTGGATGGTTTCCTAACAAAACGGACAATAATGGAGCAAAACTAACCCAAAACAAATATGTTAGATGTCTCCTTCTGAGCGAATCCCGTTTCAACGATTTTAATCGTTTGTCCGA
The DNA here is from genome assembly GCF_061535455.1 of Colias philodice. Taxonomy (NCBI): domain Eukaryota; kingdom Metazoa; phylum Arthropoda; class Insecta; order Lepidoptera; family Pieridae; genus Colias; species Colias philodice. The sequence continues at coordinate 8,632,650 of NC_143097.1, forward strand.
AGAGTGGTTAGTTGATATGCAATGTAGGATTTTAGAAGAAAGACTTCGTTACCTGTATAACATCCAAAAAGGTAACACGGATAATGCTCTCCGTTCCGCTCCATTAAGAGAAGTAGAGTCAGTTTTACAGCAGATCAGTGTAGATGAGACTATTCGAGGAGAGGGTGGGGTTGTGCCTGGTAGAGTCTATTTGCCAAGTAGTTACACTGGGGGGCCTAGATATATGAAGCAAAAGTATATGGATGCTATGGCAGTAGTTAACAGATTAGGATTGCCTTCTTTTCTTTTAACTTTAACTTGCAATCCTAAATGGCCTGAAATACAAAATTCAATAACAGGTCATCATAATACGCCTTCAATTTGTGCTAGAGTTTTTAACATTAAATTGCAACAACTTTTGAGGGATCTACGCACAGGGGTTTGGTTTGGTAAAATTGTTTATATTTTATATGTAATAGAGTTCCAAAAACGGGGATTACCACACGCTCATATCTGTTTTGCAGTCGAGGGTGGTGGCCCCGTTCACGGTACTGATGTGGATAAATTTATTAGAGCAGATATTCCTGACGCTTCAGAAGTTGATGGAAAATTAAGAAAAGCTGTTTTAGATTACATGGTACATGGTCCATGCGGTCCGCCGCATAGGACAGATTTAAAATGTTGGGATAGTGAAAAAAAAAAATGTACAAGCTATTTCCCAAAACCAGAGACAGAAGTCACATATTGTAATGATAAAGGGTTTATTAACTTAAAGCGTAACAGTAAAAATACAGCCACCATTAAATACAGAGGGAGGGATGTAGAAATTAGTGATTTGTGGATAGTACCATACAACGCTGCACTTCTTCTTAGATACGATTGCCATTTAAATTTAGAATCAGTTTCCACTCGAACAGTCGTTAAATATCTCTTTAAATATATGACTAAAGGTCCAGACGAGGCTCGAGTCGCTATTGTTCCAGAAGAACTAAAAAATAACGAAATAGAACAGTACGTCACAAAACGATACATCGGTTCTGGTGAGGCTGCTTGGAGAGTTTTTGAGTTTGACGTTACGGGACGTGAGCCCACTGTAAAGATGTTAGATGTTCATTTAGAAAATCATCAGTCTATTTTTTTTAAGGCGGGAAATGAATCGCGTGCTGTTCAAAATTCAAATTCGGATCTCATCACGTATTTTAATCGTCCCCTCGGTGAAGAATTCGATAGTTTGACATATTTAGATTTTTACGAGAGGTATATCGTTCATTCCAGCCGCCCCTCAACAAAAAATACAACCATTTATAATATGACCAACGGCAAATTTTTGACGAAAAGACAGAGGGGAGAAATAGTGACGCGTTTATTTTGGGTCGCGCCCAACAGAGGTGAACAATTTTATTTAAGATTACTGTTAGCTTTACACCCCTGCCGTAGTTACAGGGATCTGTATCTCTTGGGTGGTCCAAATTGTAACACATTCCAGGAGGCCGCTAAAGCCGTTGGTATCGCCAACGATGAAGCCGAATACGAGATAGCTATGCAGGAAGCTTCATGTTTTTTGACCGGACCACGCCTGCGTAACTTTTTCGTATTATTGGCTGTTAACGGGGTAGCAGTAGCGACACTGTGGGAAAAATTTAAAAATGAGCTAGCTGAAGATATACTTAACCGCGTAAATAACGATCCGGATAGAGCGTACACCCAGGCCTTGGTTCAAATTGACCGTCTATTGCGAAAACATGGTTCGTGTTTGTTAGAGCAAGGTTTGCCTGACGCGCACGATGACACCACCGAACTAGGTCGTGAGAAGGCTCTACACGATGCAGACGGGTTACGCGAATTTGTGGATGTTTGGACGCCCAAGCTGTCTCATGACCAGCGGCAAGTGTTCGAATATGTGCAAAATTTGCTCACTGATCACGGTTTTCGCAATAGTAACGAAAGTGCTATTTATATAGACGGTCCGGCAGGCACTGGTAAAACGTTGCTATTAAATACGATAGCAGCGTACGTGAGGGGCGTACTCAACGGTGTAGTTTTATGCACAGCGAGTTCAGGTATTGCCGCGCAGAACTATGACGGCGGTATGACTGCGCACAGTATGTTTAAGTATCCGTTAAGCGCTATTGACGATTTAGGCTATTGGTATGTAACAAACGGAACCCAGAGAGCTGAACTCATACTACACTCCGATTTAATCATTTACGACGAAGCGCCGATGGTACACAAGTACCTCATTCATTTGTTAGATAGGTCTTTGCAAGACTTGACAAAGTCTAATAAAAGTTTCGGGGGAAAGGTTATCATTTTTGCCGGAGATTTTCGTCAGATTCCGCCCGTAGTTACGAACGCCAAGTGTCATTCAGATATATTTAATGCTTCAGTAAAATCATCGCCCTTATGGCAGAGTTTAAAGACGTTTTCACTAACTACACCTCAGAGGTGTAGTGAAGATAGTGTATTTTCCGATTTTTTACTTCAAATAGGTTCAAATAATTTGCCTTTACATTCGGTAAAGGTCGGTAGATCTTGTCAAAATTTAATAGACCTTTCACTTTTATCATTTACTACTGATTTAAATGAGTTAATTAATTTTGTATTTTCGGATTTCCTTTTAGAAAACGAGCCAGAAGTTTGTATAGGTAGGGCCATTCTTTCGACACACAACTCCAATATTAGAGAAATAAATAGGACTGTATTAGACCGTTTGCCAGGCGACCTTTTACATTTCTATTCAGTAGATAAAACGGCTACGGATGACACTGACGAATTGTATTTAGGCGTAGACGTGTTGAATAGTATGCACCCTAAAGGTATACCAGAACACGATCTCACTTTAAAAGTAGGATGTATTTGTATAATAATTCGTAACCTTAGTTTTTCAGATCATTTAGTTAATGGTACAAAAGTTATAATCGTAGCGACTTCACCTCGATTAATAACAGTTCGCAAACCGGGAATAGCCGAATTGTTTTTTATACCGCGAATCATGTTTAAAGCCCCCATTGATCATAATAGTCCAATAGAAATGTGTCGATTGCAATTTCCCCTTCAGGTGTGTTATGCAATGACCATTCATAAGAGTCAAGGTCAAACTATTAATAGGGTCGGCATAGATTTAAGATCGGACGTATTTAGTCACGGACAGTTGTACGTGGCATTAGGTCGCGTACGGGATAGGAACGATTTAATGCTTCTTGTACATAGGGAAAAATTAATTAACGGTAAACCTTACGTAAATAACGTCGTCATTCCACAGTTACTTTAGGGATTTCCCACCATGCATTACACTATTCACTTTGCTTGGTAGATTGACGAGTTACACTTGCAAGCATTACACACTCGGCTTCCTGGAATGAAATTGTTCACCTCCGTTCTATATCAGAAATCAATTATTAAAATCAAATCATGTTGCCAACGTTTACATTGTGCGTATTTTTTTATGAACTCTTATCATCACGACGCTAACATTAAAAAACGAATTGATTCTACGTTAAAGTTGAAACACTGTGTAACAAATTATTTGTATTAAAGTAAAATGCGAGAGCGAATGTATAAGTTTGTTATTGGTTTTAAGGTTGTATGCGCATTGTCGAGTATTTATATGTCAGTGGCGGTGACAGTAATTTATAAAATTGACTGAACTTTTCTTATATATAATAATGTTATAATGGATATGTAAAGTCATAGCAGCTGCTTGGTTCATAGGAATTTAAATGGATTTGAATGGACCTTATCGGCTCGGTGACAGGTGGAAATGCGTGTCGAGAGTCCTCTGCAAGGCGGTAGGTCGTGAGTTCCGGAGCCGGCGGCCGGCCGTGGAAGGCGCAGGAGCGACTCTGTCGCAGAGGTGAGTGCGGTGCCCTAAGTCGCTTTGCATTGGCGCTGCGTCGCGCCTGCAGTGATGGCGGTGACTAGATGTAGACAGTGTCGAAACAATAGAATATTACGATTGATAATGCGGGGCGTTTCTCTCAAGTTGTATGTATTAATATTTATATTACATCTCATATAATATGTCATAATTGTGCTAACCTAACCAAAATATTTGCGTATTTGAAAAAAAATGGACAGATCACGGATACACAAAATAAAAACAATTTTATGTTCCTATAAATAATTGTTATTTATTCTAAGTATCAAATTTGATAAATGTTGAGTGAATGTTATCACTATCATGTAAACAAAATTTAAATGGATATGATTATTAATATTATTTTATTAATATACCGAGAAATATTCACAAAACGAAAGATGTTGTTTACTTTAAACGTCAAAGCAGTATCATGAAAGGTCGGGAACCTTCAGATGCTGGGAAATGTTACCCAGGCATTTTTTTTTCTTTTTCATATAAATCACATTTTACTTTTCCAAAAAGCTGGTACATCTCAGTAAAATGAGCATTCTTTCGATTTCTTTTGCTGCAAAGATTTCGTAGTGGGATTATGTTGTAGGCAATAAAAAGACAAAAAAAGCAAAACAGAATATTGTTCATTGACTATTAAATAAAAATAATCATACTTTTACATTTAAGTTGTGCTTTAAATTCAGTGATTTAACTTTATTTATGGTTATTTCCGAGATACCAAATTAGGCTTATTTTTCCGAAATTAACCGAATAGAAATAATATTTATTAACTATCAAATTATGTGGTAATATAAAATGTGCTAACCCTAAGCTTCTTTTGATGCTGAGCAATGTTGTAAAATATAGATCGCTACATTATTAGGTAATTTTGCCCATCATTGTAACTTTTGTTTAAAACAACCTTCAGTGGTAGTTATAATATTTCAAACGTTATTTAATGACATATTATGAGTAAAAGAAACCTGTGTTTTCGCCATCATGCACAAACTATCAACTTGAATTTTCACCATTTTTTTTTTCCCGCGAAATGACACATGATATTCAAATGAGTTACAACAAGTTGCTGATTTAAATTAGCGACACACACAATAGGCAGTGTTGACAGACAAATTAACCAACTATTTTACACCAAATACTTTGAATGTTGCCAAAGTATGAAGGTATTTTAACAATTTAAAAATTTGCATGAAGTGTTCTTCAAAGCAAAGCTGATGACCCATTGTACGCCAATCATCACATTTTCAGTACCCAATTACTTTATTAATTTATCTATGAATATTTTATTCGTATTATTATTTATCAAAATACAAACTCGATGCCATAAAGCATTGGTAGCACATCTCGTCTCTCTTTGCTTGAAGTGTTCTTCAAAGCAAAGCTGATGACCCATTGTACGCCAATCATCACATTTTCAGTACCCAACCACTATATTAATTTACCTATGAATATTTTTTTTAGTATTAATTTATTATTTATCAAAATACAAACTCGATACCATAAAGCATTGGTAGCACATCTCGTCTCTCTTTGCTTGAAGTGTTCTTCAAAGCAAAGCTGATGACCCATTGTACGCCAATCATCACATTTTCAGTACCCAACCACTATATTAATATACCTATGAATATTTTTTTAGTATTAATTTATTATTTATCAAAATACAAACTCGATACCATAAAGCATTGGTAGCACATCTTGTCTCTCTTTGCTTGAAGTGTTCTTCAAAGCAAAGCTGATGACCCATTGTACGCCAATCATCACATTTTCAGTACCCAACCACTATATTAATTTACCTATGAATATTTTTTTAGTATTAATTTATTATTTATCAAAATACAAACTCGATACCATAAAGCATTGGTATCACATCTCGTCTCTCTTTGCTTGAAGTGTTCTTCAAAGCAAAGCTGATGACCCATTGTACGCCAATCATCACATTTTCAGTACCCAACCACTATATTAATTTACCTATGAATATTTTTTTTAGTATTAATTTATTATTTATCAAAATACAAACTCGATACCATAAAGCATTGGTAGCACATCTTGTCTCTCTTTGCTTGAAGTGTTCTTCAAAGCAAAGCTGATGACCCATTGTACGCCAATCATCACATTTTCAGTACCCAACCACTATATTAATTTATCTATGAATATTTTATTAGTATTAATTTATTATTTATCTACTGAATGAACTATATACTGAAGCCCTATGCTTCTTGAGGAGATAAAGGAACAATCATCAACATTATTTTATTATAAGTATCGAAATATAAACTCAGCACCATAAAACATAAGAGGTACATCTTGTCTCCTCTTTTCTATTCAAAGCAAAGCTTATGATTGGGTATAATAATATACAACATTTTCAGTACTTAAATTGTAAATTATACCCGAATCCTCATAAATTGAAACTTTGATTACAGATTATATATTATAATAATCACACCTGCGCAAAGCATGCATATATGCATTTACGAGTATTTTATGTAAAAAATATTGTAACAAGAATATGGTTATTCATCACATCGAATAAATTCAAGCGTTTGTTACTAACGTAAATAATATAAAGGGTGGAATTTTTACTTCTTAGATTATTTCGTATGCCTTTAATTTGCATAAATTAAAATGTATTTTTAATTATTCTATTTAAAACGGCAAATTGTTTAATAGCTACCAAAAAAAATACATAAAAAATATCAGAAAAAAGAAATATACAAAAAAAAACACACAAAAAAGAACAAAAACAAAAAAAAATATCAGAAAAAAAGAAATATACAAAAAAGACAAAAAAAACACTAAAAAGAACAAAAAAAAAATAACAAAAAAAAACGAAAAAGTAATAATGATAGAACATCAAGAATATATTTGCCGCATCAACGAAACAAGAAACAAATACTGGAATTACATACGTTATCTAATTAAAATAGCCATTTTACTATTATAATAAACAGTCATAGCCATTTTACTATTATAGAAAGCAATGAAAACATTGGTCAGACGCAATAGCCAAACAAACATGAGTGACATGATGACTTTTTCTCACTCCAAAAATGTCTCGAAGCTGACAAAAGAAATTTTCTGTTCACCAAAGGAAACGTCGTAAGTGGACAAAATCCTTGATAAAAGCCAAAGAAAATTGACTATCACAGTGAAAGTTCACGGTAAATATAATATATGTAATTAAAAAAAATGGCATTATGATCCAGTTGCCGTCGTATGTGAGGTCACAAAGTTTTGGAACTAAACTGAAGTGCAAATTATAACCGAACGAACATGAAACTAAAATCCTAATATTAACGACATCAAATACAACACTGAAGGCTATGCTTTTATGATTGATTTGTATGATAATATTTTCTGAAACGACATCCAAACAAGAACATGAATTCTATCCGGTTGCTGATCGCACTCGCTGGGCTTCCCAAAAGGGTCTCACCCGGTGGGGTTGATCGCACGGATCCTGCAAGCAAGTGGAGTTAATGAATTTTAATTTACCTACATAAAAATACTTGACTGTATTCAATATTGAAGTATGGTGGAATAGTTCGATATATATGTGAATAGCGTTTATTTAGTAATTCCAGTATTTTGAATCACCTCAATCAAGCAAGATCAAGATTTATTTTATAATTTAGTATAAAAAAATGTATTCGTATAAATTTATTCTTTCATCTCGTTTTAAATGGAACTAAAGTTTAAAACAAATGTTGGTTGTCGATTATTATGTACTTATGAAAAAAAAATATATTAACATACACGTTACGTTGTCAACAGTTATTTTAAAATAAATTAAAGTTATAATATTGTAATTCGTATTGCAAAAATAAAAACTTTCTTCCTTACTTTTACTCTGCCTTCTCTTCTTCGAGAGAAACTTTATTGAATTAAAGTATCAGGCAACTCTTCTATTTTTTCGCTATACCTTCTTATGTAACTCGCCCTTTTCGTTTCGTGTTATTTAATTACACCACTGTGCCTATTCTTCTTTCTCTTCTTTATATCTTCTCTAAATTCTTCTTAATACGTTATAGTTTATACTATGTGTAATTTAAAAAAAAGTCAACGTTAACCTGTAATATTAAGAAAGCATTGTATATAAAGTACATACTATCATTATGTAAAATACATTTTATCTTAATGTACCTAATGTTGGAATACAGCTGGTCGACTGGTTATTTATTTTGTAATTTGAAACATTTCATTGCTTGCTTGCTTAAAATAATTAAAGTGACTATGTAGTAAGTACGGTTATCGTACAAACTCCAAACCTATCGAGAACTGAAGAATTGTTATATGTACTAACTAAGTACAATCAATTGCTTTTTTCACATGCATATAATATATCTATAAAATATAATTTTAGTTTTTATTAGATACATAAGTAGAACATTTATGTTTACGTATCACCTATAAGTTTTTGTTATTTACAATATTTTATTAAGACAATGTAAAATGTATGAAATACTCTAAGAGTTGAAAACATCTTTTGTTAGTATGATAACCATATTCTTGAATATTTTCCAACGCAAAAAAAAACTACATTATCAAAAACAATTAATCAATATCATAATTACTTCGAAAATGCATAGTGTCTTATTGTGATTTTATTACCAAGGGATATCTTTGCCCGAAGATCAATTCATAAGTTAATTTTTAAATTGTTAAAATACCTTCATACTTTGGCAATATTCAAAGTATTTGGTGTAAAATAGTTGGTTAATTTGTCTGTCAACACTGCCTATTGTGTGTGTCGCTAATTTAAATCAGCAACTTGTTGTAACTCATTGAATATCATGTGTCAATTCGCGGGAAAAAAAAATGGTGAAAATTCAAGTTGATAGTTTGTGCATGATGGCGAAAACACAGGTTTCTTTTACTCATAATATGTCATTAAATAACGTTTGAAATATTATAACTAACCACTGAAGGTTGTTTTAAACAAAAGTTACAATGATGGGCAAAATTACCTAATAATGTAGCGATCTATATTTTACAACATTGCTCAGCATCAAAAGAAGCTTAGGGTTAGCACATTTTATATTACCACATAATTTGATAGTTAATAAATATTATTTCTATTCGGTTAATTTCGGAAAAATAAGCCTAATTTGGTATCTCGGAAATAACCATAAATAAAGTTAAATCACTGAATTTAAAGCACAACTTAAATGTAAAAGTATGATTATTTTTATTTAATAGTCAATGAACAATATTCTGTTTTGCTTTTTTTGTCTTTTTATTGCCTACAACATAATCCCACTACGAAATCTTTGCAGCAAAAGAAATCGAAAGAATGCTTATTTTACTGAGATGTATCAGCTTTTTGGAAAAGTAAAATGCGATTTATATGAAAAAGAGAAAAAAAAATGCCTGGGTAACATTTCCCAGCATCTGAAGGTTCCCGACCTTTCATGATACTGCTTTGACTTTTAAAGTAAACGACATCTTTCGTTTTGTGAATATTTCACGGTATATTAATAAAATAATATTAATAAACATGTCCATTTAAATTTTGTTTACATGATAGTGATAACATTCACTCAACAATTACGTTTTACATCTCACTACTACAACATATTGGCTGCATCATATCGATCGCTTGGCTTCATCCTACCGTGCTCCAAAGAATTCAAGGATCCTAAAACAGCGCTTGTACTTTACAACAACTTCGTTCGTAGTCGTCTGGAGTATTGTTGTACAGTCTGGAACCCATCTTATCAAACGCATATAATTCGGATCGAGCGTTTACAAAAATTACTGGTCCGTTATCTAGCATTCAGAACTGGAATTGGTAAAACCTGCACAAGTTATCTGGACAGACTCAATAACTTCAAGATGTTGAGCTTAAAATCTCGACGTACAATATTACGTTAGATATATTTTTCTTATATAAAATAATTAATAATTGTATTGATTCTTCTGAATTATTGGGCAGAATATGTATTAATGTCCCCGCCAGGATCCCTCGATATCCCTGCGCTATACTCAGAACTCCTCCATTTCGAACAAACTTATGGAAGCATTCCCCAATAGTTAGACTTACCCATGAGTACAACGTTGTTGCAGCAAAGTCGCGTGAAATTGATATATTTCACAATTCACTTGCGGTATTCAAGCGTATTCTTAATAAACATTTCAATGAAACATGTCGATAAGCACCATACTATTTACAAATAATAGTAGTCAGCATTAGTTTTTTAATTAGTAATTAGTAATATTAGTAAAAACGATATTATTGCAAATTTGTTTTGGATCTACTTTGGTAAATTATTATTTGTTTGTTTGTATTTCCTGCATCAGAAATTGTATTTCATTTTTTCATTAAACTAACTTCGTTATCCGTTTAAATATACGATTGTTGTAATTTCCTATAAGTAAAGAAACATATATTGTTATTATACGATAAGCTATTTTAGTATTAACTATTAAGAGTTTATAAATTATGTTTTCTTTGTTGGAAATTCTTAATAAAAATAAAAAAAATAAAAACATTTATCAAATTTGATACTTAAAATAAATAACAATTATTTATAGGAACATAAAATTGTTTTTATTTTGTGTATCCGTGATCTGTCCATTTTTTTTTCAAATACGCAAATATTTTGGTTAGGTTAGCACAATTATGACATATTATAATATGAGATGTAATATAAATATTAATACATATAACTTGAGAGAAACGCCCCGCATTATCAATCGTAATATTCTATTGTTTCGACACTGTCTACATCTAGCCACCGCCATCACTGCAGGCGCGACGCAGCGCCAATGCAAAGCGACTTAGGGCACCGCACTCACCTCTGCGACAGAGCCGCTGCTGCGCCCGCCGCGGCGCGCGCCGGCCCGGCCACGTCTCGCCGCCGAGCGAGGCCGCTCGCGCGCAGCTCCGCCCGACACCGGCCCGGTACCGTCCGCGGATCCATTCCTTCCGTTGGACTAAAAGCGCCCGCTATCGTCTTTCATGATCCATCGTTATTCTATATTCGAAGGGCTATCATTTCATTTTTATAAATTGCATCACGTCCGACGTATATTTACAGTACAACGCGCTACATCATTACTTCTAATATCGTACTTTTACATTCGCTGAGCGCATTTTACAGTAATATTTAAATATTTTGTCTCGCTATGCTTCAATTTTCTATGTAGATCAATCAATTTTGTTTTTTAACATAAACTTACATGCACAACACAAACTATATTTTTGTGTACATAAAATCAATTAAGTTTAGTTTATAGGTATATAGACTAGAGTAAATTAGTTTAGATCGTGTAAATTATTGATGTAGAATGTAGATATTTTATTCATACATTTTATTTACGTGTATGTATTTTTGATAGAATCATGGTTATATTTATTTAATTTTATTTTATTACACGCATAACGCTTTACTTAAACACGTGTCAATCATATACACACTTTACAATTTTTATTTCTTTTATAGTTAAGTATAATAGTAGTAATTAGTGTATATCGAGTACTTAGACGGTAGTTAGGTAACTCCGCCTGTGTTTGAGGGTGAATAGAATAAATTTTATGAGATTATTTTATTCTACCTCATCGCAGCCAGTCCCAAGCCTGGATAAAGGAGGAGGTGGTAGTTTTGCATTAATACAGAAAGTTTCAGATATAATTTGCTCAGTATGATGTGAAACACCTCGCTGCCAGTCAAAAAAATTGAAAACAGTGTTCCTTTTTGCGGATATTTGTCATAGGTTTATATTATCTTTTATAATCTTCTTATTATCTTTCTAAATTTATGATACAACTTATATAATATTTCATATATTTCATATTTTCCAGATCGCAGAAGACGGACAAACAACACAAAAGAATAGGTTTAATATGACAACATTAAATCACAAGTTAAGTATATTATATTTGTTTGGCATAATTCCCTGTTTGTCTAAAAAGGAGCATTAAAAAAACATAATATCTTGATTAAGTTTAGATAACAAAAGTATGGATGCAAAACTCTCAATAAATTTAAAAAAAGTGTATTAAAACGTTTAAAATTATTGCCAGTGATAAAAAATGAGGATAATCAAATATTTTATAAATGTTTTTTTTTTTTTTCAGAAACGCCACAATTGATTCCCAGTAGAAATAGGAAAATATAAAAGACCAGTTTCATCCATAGGAAGAAAGATACTACTTATTTTACCAATAAAAGGACTTGAGGGCAAAATATTTTACATTACATATAAAGTTTTGATGAGAAAAAATATCAAGTTAAGTACATAATATATTTATTGACCAAATTCCTGTTTGTGAAACATTTAAACTGCATAAATGTAATAAATAACACATCATGATTAAATTTACATTTTAATCGACTTCGAAATTGGACTTATTCTCTTTTTCGCGTTGTTACATCATAATTTTTCACTGAGAAAACCGATTTTGAGAATTCTTTTTTTTTATTTGAAAGCTGCCTGCAATGTGGTGGTCCCAATTATTTGATTTAGTTTTGACAAATTGAAGGTTTTCATTAAATGTGGATTTTTTTTTTCAGAAATGCCATAAATTACTCTATAACATAAAGACAGTTTCATCAGGAGGAGGAATGACACAACCAATAAAAGGAATAATTGAAGTCAAAATATTGTACATATATAAAACAGGCTTTGTATCAGTACAAAATGGAATCACCAGTTAAGTATGTTAATTATATTTTTGGCCTAATTTTTGTTTATGAAACGATCAAACTACATAAAGTATTGATCAAAAATAGTTTCCTCAATGCAACCTCTGTTACTATTAGAACAAAATATATTTTTTTATAAATTTATACTATTAACTATATTTGTTGTAAAATACATTAAAATCTTTAATTTCTAACTATAAAACTCTCGTCACAAACAATAAGTTTTATAATAAACATCGCTGTTAAAAACCAAAGTTGTGACTTTCAAGAATTCATAATATATATATATTCTATTCATAAATTGAATTTCAATCTAATCTTTATTATGGACTATTCTTGATTTTTGATTGATACTCATACTCATGCATGTGAAAAAGGATAACAAAAATATGTATTTATATTTTAAACAATTTCAGCCAGACGCGCCAGGTGCTCAAAGCAGCGTCACTAAGAAGAAACACGTGAAAGCACGAAACAGACCACCATCGTGCTCCGTGGCTTTATCCGCATTGTTACGCTCCTATTGGTCTTAGCAAGATGTTATATTATATGTGTAGCCTTTAATATGTTGATCCGACCTGTTTTTATAATATTTATTCAAAATTTTAAGTTTATCCATGCACTACTGTTTACGTCTAGCCCGGGGTAGCATATTTTTTGCTTCGATTATTATTTTGTAAATCGCACCCAAAAAATATTCAAATGTATTTTCCTACGTTTTTTTTATGTATAGATTTTATTTAAGTTGTATGAAAAAATGTATTACTGTTACCATTAGTTGAATAATATACTTAGTCATATTAATAAAACCATTTTAGTTTCAATTATTGTTGTTTTATTCGCAATTCAAAAATAATTATTATTATTGATTTTATGAAACTAAATTTTGATATAATATGTAAATAATCTATGAAGATAGCCGTTTTATTATTGAAATAATTAAAGTTTTGATTAGATAAATTGCCTATCATCTACTACACAAGACAATGTTTAGTACTTATTACCTACTTAAAATTAGCTTTTTCTTATGCCATTTACTTAATGATCTAAGTATGCCATAGAAACACATAGAAATGAACTACTAAATCATTATTCACATGTTCGATTCAATAAATAGTGTATGAAGAACTTAACAAATTAATCATTGCAAACCGACAGATGGAACTGATATAAATAACTATATTTTTATTTTTTTATAATAAACTTAGGTATAACTTCCTAACACTTAATTCAGTAGGTACATAAATTACAAAAGGCACTACGAGGATTATAAAATGATAGAATTAAAAAAAAAACACTGATGAATGATATTGACAAATGAAAATTTTAAGATTTTAACTAAGTAATATTAATGGTCCTAACTACTATTTAAATTATTGGCTTGCAGCTAAATTACTAAAATACCTAAGGGACTAGAATTATTGAGAAAACAACTTCAATTAAAAATCAACAAAGTCAATTTAATGTAACTAGATAAGAAAAAATAACGATAACAAACTATTATCTTCGAGGTTTTACATAACGAACTACCTACCTACTTAACATTTAATAATTTTAATATCAGCTACACTCCACAGGAGAACTTGTTTATATAATTCAGTTTTTTGTTAGTTTTTAAACAAGACAAGAGGTAATCATTATTTGTAGGTATATATGAATATGTTCAATGAAATTAAAACACATTATTTAGGTAGGTATCTTATTTTGTATTGTATCTTTTAAAAACACGTTTTGCCGAGATCATTTTTTCATTAAATAATTTCAATCTTCTATTTTCATTATTGCTTCTGTTAAAAACAATCGCTTTCTATATTATCGAAGTCGTTCAAAACTGAAAGAGAAATTAGTGATATTTAAATTTTGTATTATAATGTTTAATATATGTATTTAAAGACAAGTAATTTATCGGCTGGGATCTTAGAGACTAGGCTGCTCGAAAACTGAGCATTGATTTATTTATTTTTTCTTATATTTCGCTTTTTTATACTTTTAATTAAATAAGAAAAATAGGGTAGTACATAGTACATATATGATTAATGAATATCGATCAAATTATGAAGTATGGTGGTGTAAGATTTTTAAACATTATTTTTTCAATTATTATTCTTCAATATATAATATATCATAATAACAATATTAAATATTGATGTAACACAGTATAAATATACAGGTATTACATATATTTAAGTAAAAAAATGTGTCAGTTTGCTATTTTCTTTTTAATTGGTTCAAAGTACTATAAGTATGTACATACAACAAAAATACACAAATTACATTGCCAATTACATTCTGTTGTTGAAACATGTATAATTGTATAATGATTATAATAGAAAAAACATACAATTTCGGTGTATTTTTTTACATCAATGATCTCTTTTGTCATAATATACCCTATATATATAACTATTTTTTTTTTATGATTTTATAACGATGAATTGCGATTAAGTACTTGTTTGTTTAATTGAGTAAGTGTTGCCTTGGACTTTTTTTTCTGACAAAATAAAAATTAGAAATTATATTGCTATAGTCCAAGAGCTGATGATAGCTAGAATAATTATAGAAAAAAAAAACAACATCGTTTGTTAAAACTCTTAGAGCACACGGAAGCTCGCGGGCTGCTTGCAGCCCGCGCACAACGCACCAGCTAGTTATAATATATAAAGCTACACTACCACTCACTGACTCACTGATTGACATCGCTTTTCTCGGAAACTACGTGGAAAGTGGGGGGGATTTTGACGTGATCGTGTAGAGGTGCGCCGAGTGACCAGAGGAAAAATATAGCGATCTCGATCATCTTCGAAAACCGAGTGGACCCCTGGAGGTGCGCAAAAACGGTGGACCTGGAGGGGGGGTGTCGGAACAAAAAATGCTCGGAACTGGTGGCGATTACCAGGGGAGGTGGAAAAATGGGGATTTTCGCGAAAACAAGATGGCCGCCGTACTTTGCCAAAATCGCCGTTTATGAATCCTTACGTCTCAAATTTGGCACACGTGCTCTGTTCGAGCCGGCGAATCGATCGGTGCCCCGTTTGAGTGGCTCCGGGCCCCAGTTTCCAACTTCCATACAACGTAAAATCCAACGGCCCGCGGAAACGGTGCGAGTTGGGTGGGGGGTCCGGGAACTAAAAATGATCACCACCCTGGGACGCTACCAGGAAGCCATAGTGGGTCGCTCGATTTTGGAATTTTTCCATTTTTGGCGCAAACATAAAAACGTAAATTTAGACGAGGTGGCGCAACGGAGAAATACACCAATGATGCATTCGTACTCGCCCAGCTCCCAGGATATCCAGAAAAATACGAAATCTTAAACTTTCCCTCATCTCTCGAAGACGGTCAACGGTCCGCGCAAACGGTAGCAGCTACATCTGGGGTGCTCAAACTAAATGTGTAGTAGACCTCGAGCAATTACCACAGATAGTGAAAAAAATTCAAAATGGCGGAAAAAATGGCCGCCGCCATACAAATGCTAAAACGGCCATCGCTGGTCCGATCGCGCTGAAACTTGGCACAGGGGCTTTAATCAAGCCGCACATTAAGTTGGCATACTCATCATCGAGTTTCCATCGCTGGTTTCCGAGTTTCATACAACGCGAAATTCGACGGCTCTCCGAAACGGCGCCAGATAGGTGGGGGGTGTAGAACTAAAAAATGATCAGGAAGATGGGGCGCTACCAGGGCAATTGAGAAATTTCAAATTGGACGTAATTTTTTTTTTCAAAAATGGCCGATTTTTCGAGGCAAGATGGTGGCGCCGGTTATTTTACGATCGGTCTGAAAATTGACTTCTGTGCTCTAATCGGCCAGATTTACAAAACTGCATACTCAGAATTTCTCTCCGACCCCCGGTTTCCATTTTCCATATATCACGAAATTCAATGGTTCTCTGAACTGGTGGCAGGTAGGTCAGGGTCGCCGAAGTAAAAAATGCTTCAAAACCTGGTCCGCTTTCAGGCATATAATATTTTTTTGTAGAAAGTGAATTTTTTTTTTTCGAAAATTTTGTATGGAAATTTCCATAGTAGGAAGGGTAATAGGAATATAGCAACGGAAAAAGATGGCACCGCGGGCTGCTTGCTGCCCGCGCACCGCGCAACCTCGAAGGTCGACAGCCTCCCGGAGTAGAAAATATTTATTAACTTTTGAACTACCGCACGAGCCAAGCGAGCGAAGCGAGCGAATCACGGCAGAGGCTGGCGTAAATATTCAAATTGGTAGCGAGGAGCGAAGCGACGAGCGAGTTAGGTTAACTTTTGAACTACCGCACTAGCCAAGCGAGCGAAGCGAGCCAGTCACGTCAGCGGCCGGCGTAAATATTCAAAGAAGTAGCGAGGAGCGAAGCGACGAGCGAATTAGGTTAACTTTTAAACTACCGCACTAGCCAAGCGAGCGAAGCGAGCAAGTCACGTCCGCGGCCGGCGTAAATATTCAAAGAAGTAGCGAGGAGCGAAGCGACGAGCGAGTTAGGTTAACTTTTGAACTACCGCACTAGCCAAGCGAGCGAAGCGAGCCAGTCACGTCATCGGCCGGCGTAAATATTCAAAGAAGTAGCGAGGAGCGAAGCGACGAGCGAGTTAGGTTAACTTTTGAACTACCGCACTAGCCAAGCGAGCGAAGCGAGCAATTCACGTCAGCGGCCGGCGTAAATATTCAAATAGGTAGCGAGGAGCGAAGCGACGAGTGTGTTAAGTAAACTCTTTAACAGTTTATTATGAAAAGTCACTGCCCACTATCGATTAGACACCTCAAAATGATGAAATTCGGGGATCACGTTTCAAGAATTTAACCAATATTTGAATAAGTAATTTATAAACAGTTTCGACTGACTGTAGAATCACTGTTAGCAGATGTAACAAATGGACAGGAAATTCAAATGCATTTTCAAATGACTGAAGATTTCTGCCCTGGGATGAGCCGCGAGCTGCTTGCAGCTCGCGCACCAAGCACCCTTGAAGGTAGACAGCCCCCCGGAATAGAAAATATTTGAATGGGAAATTTATAAGCACTTCCGATTGATTGTGGAATCGCTGTTAGCAGATATTAATAAATTGACGGGGAATTTTTATGCATTTTCAACTGACTGAAGATTTCTGCCCTGGGATGAGCCGCGAGCTGCTTGCAGCTCGCGCACCACGCACCCTCGAAGGTAGACAGCCCCCCGGAATAGAAAATATTTGAATGGGAAATTTATAAGCACTTCCGATTGACTGTGGAATCGCTGTTAGCAGATATTAACAAATTGACGGGGAATTTTTATGCATTTTCAACTGACTGAAGATTTCTGCCCTGGGATGAACCGCGAGCTGCTTGCAGCTCGCGCACCACGCACCCTCGAAGGTAGACAGCCCCCCGGAATAGAAAATATTTGAATGGGAAATTTATAAGCACTTCCGATTGACTGTGGAATCGCTGTTAGCAGAAAATTATAAATGGACTTGGAATTCTAACACATATTCTAATGACTGCCCTATTGCTTCAACCCAGGGGCAAAAGGGGCTCGCGGGCTGCTTGCAGCCCGCGCACAACGCACCAGCTAGTTTATTACTATATACATAATGAAATAAGTACAGCTTGGCAAAAAAGAGTAGAAAACCGGAAGTCACTACTGTCCTCTCGTTACCAACACTTTGAATGATTTATTTTTAATTTATTTTATTTTTATACAGTAATGAATCATCATCAAAATGAATGGAACAAATTTTTGAATATTTTGTTGGCAGCCAATTTTCTCGTCCAGTGGCATCCAGCCATTTCTTTTTATCAATATTGGATGGAAACCTGAAAAAAGAAGATTTTATTCGCATGTTACGAAAGTTTATCTTTATTGAGTAATAAGTTAAATAAACTACAATAAAGCCCTTAAATAAATGTAACTAAAATTAAAGTTTACGTACAGAAGAATTAATTTCCTCTCAATAAAAATATTATACTATTATACTACTAGCTTTTACCCGCGACTTCATCCGCGTGTTAATCCAGGTAATAAACTACTCATGTGCAAAATATAATTGAAATCCATCCAGACGTTATTGCGTGATTGAGTAACAAACAAACATCCAAACCCTCGAATTTATAATATAAGTAGGATGAGTACCTACCATGATAAACAAACCCAACAATCATAATCTTTAATTATAATCATAATCTTTATTTTCTCTTCACAAAACAAGACCTCGAATCGTATGTATGTACTGACAATAAAGAAATATGATTTATTTGGGTAAATTAAAGTAGCCATTATGGCAACCCTGAACCGTTCATCGTTAATCGTTATTTTATTTTAAGATAGTGAAAACACGTATCACAACTCAATATTCTTGGCATCACATCACTGAATTCATCACAAAACATCATAATCGGTGATCATCTGGCGTTGTAATAACGAAAGAAATGATAATTTCGCCTACTTACGTGTGAAATGTTATTCTTTCAATTTTTCGCTCACTCCGGCTTTTACAACCCAAAACACTGCAACCCACCATCGCACGTACACTAAATATTCTGTATTATCCAATTTTTATACGCAATAAACACTGTAAATTCACACAATCACAGAAAAATCCAAAAGACGCCAAGTTTGTTTGTCACAATCTGTTCTTGCCAAACAATAAAACCGGCCATGTCGACAAAGACAAAAACTATATATTCTGTCCTGTTTCTTTGCATGGGTTTGACAATTAACGATCTCGCTCTTTCAAGGAAGGTCATTTTAGTGGTTACATCTATAGGTGTATAATCTAAGCTGACAGTTGACGTAACCTGTCTAACATGGCGAAACTGACCATAGAGTAAAGAATGATAAGGACCGTATTAGAGTTACCATTGCAAAAAAAAAACCCGGTAAACGGGGAATTAATATTTTGTACTTGGGTAAGTACATTAGGTTATTGCTCTATCTATGTAGTTAAAATGTCAGGTTTGAACTGCTATCATTAATTTGTACTTGTATAAGTACGCGGGGACTTACGAGGTTAAACAATTATTAACGTGATAACGTTTTTAAAAACGTTTTAGTCGGGTGACATGTTCAGAAACTTGTGTCACACCAAAACCTCACGAGCGCGATCGCAGGTATAACGAGAGAGAGACGGACCGATCTCCCGTCTCATCTCGAGCGCTGCCACTGCATTATGTTATCACATAAACATCTCGATCGTAAACCTACTTTACAAACAACCAATTTTTTTATGTATAAAGCATACAATCATTTGCTATTGGTATAATATGATTGTGGTGTGTGTTTGACACTGATGGACACAATGAGTTATTAAATAACTTTAGAAGATATCACTATAATTTAGAAATTTTTAAAGTTTTGACTGTTTGAGCAGCTTAGTTATATATTATGTATGTTATTTCACAGGAATTTTCAACAGCTACAGTGCGTTTTCAAGTGGAATTAGGGTCCATGGATCACCCACATCTCATGGGCGGTCGATGCATTTCTTGCCACACATATTCCATTAATACTATGTTGGGTGATGAAGGGGAAGAAGGTATTTGTTTTTTATTATCTTAATATATATAAATCTCGTGTCACAATGTTTGTCCTCAATGGACTCCTAAACCACTTAACCGATTATAATAAAATTCGCACACCATGTGTAGTTCGATCCAACTTGAGAGATAGGATAGTTTAAACATGTAGGTACCACGGGCAAAGCCGGGGCGGAACGCTAGTTTGTAATGATTTACATTCATTTAAAATTACACAATATAATTTTGCTAGGGAACAAATGTTAATCTAATGTGTATTAAAATTTCGAAATAATGCACCTTGACAAAATTTTCCCGGTTTTAATTTAATTTGGTTCATTTTTTGGTATAGAATAGTTAATTACACTTGATTATTATGTTTATAAAGTAGATAGAACTTACATGCAGACTCGCCCTAAACCCCTCGCGATTAAATTATGCTAAAACCTTTATCTCGAAACAATCTATCGGTTAAAAAAAAAACATTTAAATGCGTAATTCTAAAGATCTAAACATACACATGTGTATTATAGTGTTCTTGTATTTTGAATGTTAATTCAGATAATGGTATGGTGTTTTTCTGCGAATAAATGATTGATTTTGTTTTATCCTATGCACTGATTAAAAAAGCTCTAAAGTGATCTATTAAACTTACTACTGTTTATGATTTATTCCAGCAATGTTAAATCTATGTCAACTGGTCTGGGAGTGTTGGGGCGAAACGACTACATCGTCTCACTACGGAATGTTGTTGTTTGATCTGGACCAGTGGTATAAAGACCAGATGCCAGGTAAATATTGCAGATTTAATTTAAAAACTAAGTCATTGATTATGAGAGTTGAGTAATCTTCTCTTATATATAAAAATGAATCGCAAAATGTGTTGGTAAGCGCATAACTCGAGAACGGCTGAACCGATTTCGATAATTCTTCTTTTATTATATTCCTTGAAGTACGAGGATGGTTCTTATGTAGAGAAAACGTAAACATGTACCACGGGCGAAGCCGGGGCGGACCGCTAGTTTATTAATAGAATTTGTATGAGTGCTTAATTTTTGGGATAAATAGAAAATGTTATTAGATAAATTAATACAATTAATATAAGAGTAAAGTGCAATAGAAATGAAAAGTACACATATCTATTTTAAAAAATACATTGTGACTAAAAAATGTTACTAAGTTTATAAATTACGTGTTGTGAATTCATTCACGGAGTCATATAGTTAACATCAGAGTAAAAAATAGCTTATAATATTATGTTTATTTTTATTAATCCTGTATCAATTTTACTACTATTGAGAACATAATATTTTAAATAATAGTGAAAATCACAGTACAGTACCATCCTACTTCTTACTAATATTATAAATGCGAAAGTTTGTGAGGATGGATGTGTATGTGTATGTTTGTTACTACTGAACCGATTACTATGAAATTTAGGACACATATAAATGGTAACTTAGATTAACACATAGGATAGGTTTTATCCCGGAAATCCCATGGGAACGGGAACTATGCGAGTTTTTCTTTGAAAACGCGGGCGAAGCCGCGGATGGAAAGCTAGTAATCCATAATACTTTCCTCACTTACCTTTTCTAGCAACATACCAACTCCAAAGCAACACATTCATGAGTACAGCGTGGTGTTCGGAGCTCGGTAGAGGATGTTTATCACTCGATATGAGATTAGATCCAGTATCTCTATCGCCATATTCACATGCTACGCGTTTGGAGGAACATTTCTACCCGAATTCTTTGCAATATGGTGAGTTTTACAGTGAAATATTAATTATTTTTTGTTCTTTTTAACTAAAACTTAGTTATTTGTATAGTGCGGTTATTAATTTGTGTATTTTGTGCAGTCAATTATTTCTTAGAACTGATAGCATATTGGATATTGCTATGAATTAAATTATGTAATTTAAAATCATACACTTGTGTGAAATCTTTATAAACAATTTTGTATATAAACCTATACAACATCTATTAATTTATCTTACTATCCTGTAAAATCAATGCTAGGAAAAAGTGCTATAAAAACATTAATTTTAATTTATAATTTCAGATTGCGTCTGCCTCAACACCTCAGAAGCAATAGTACTCCACACAGTGGGTATACAACGTCAAATAATAAGTTCCATGGCGGAAACTGGTCCGTCCTGCCTGCTGTCGCCCGCTATACTGTATACCGCGTGTTTGTCTGCGGGCTTGATGCCGTTGTATAGAGATCACCATGTCGATATGTCTATGGTATGCAGTTTAGTTAATTGTTTAGTGTTGATTGTGTTTGTGTGTTAATTATTTAATGATAAAAATTTTACGCGAAATTAGGTAATAGAGTCAAAACCGCACTCATCCAAGAACTGTTCTAGAGACTTTAATCTGTTAAATACTTAAAATAAAATTATTCGTAATGCATTTGATTTAGAGCTTTATTTGATAGCATTTAGTTATTTATACCGTGACATATACTATATTTAGGTCCTTGAATACCCAATTAAATCATTATTTTCTATTTAATGAAATTACTTAAAAATGTATGTATGTTTTTTTTAGGATGAACAAAGAAAATTCATTTTATCCGTGGCGCTAGAAGCTCGCTTATCGCAGCTCCTAAAGCGCTGTGCGCAAGAGTGGGCCACCGGCACCCACGCTGGTGTTGGCTGTACACTTACTTTTTTGGTATGAAAATTGATGCTTTAATATAGTTGTTGAATTTTACAAACATATTGTAATTTAAATCCTACTCAAACAAGGTGAATTAAAAAAAATATGAAATTTTAATTTAGCTTTAACTTTTCTTTTATACTAATGTGTGTAATGCTTTCCATATTTGTCAAGGCCTATTGCACGCAATACGTACGTCATACGCTCGTTCGTCTATAAGCGATTACAAAAGCGTGTCTACCGTGCGGCAACGTCGCGCATGTTCGCTTAACGGGCGGTTGATGCGACGTTGCCGCTCCGCCGTCTTATTAAGTTATGTTCTTTTTTTACGAAACCACTATTTTTAGGTTGACTGGAGTTGGAGGCGAGCTATTGAATTGAAGGAAAATGCTAAAGAACTCATTTCACCATTGTTCACGTCGGCTACATTACCAGACAGGTATTATACTTTTTAAAATTACATTTATACAATCTATATTGTCTTTGGTACAAAAATTAAATTATGTATATGTGCAGTTTTTTAACTGACTTCAAAAATGGAGGAACTGATTTCCATTCGCTTTCAATTTACGACGGAATTGTTAAAGTCGGTTTAATTGTATAAAAAGAATCAATTCTGATTGAGCAGTTTACATGATATAGTGTGCGTCCACACTGAATGCGCGGTGGCGGCGGCCTAGGCGGGCGCGACGAGCGGGCGCTCGCGGTGGCCACACCGACGCGCGAGCTCAAGTAGCGGTTCGACGTTTTTCGGGTGTTGCAAATTTGGACGATTTGCTATTTTTACTGGACAGTCCGATTTTGAGATGAGATCATTATAGAAGTTGTACACGAAATAAATAAAACAGAGGAATAACGGGTGAATCTTATATGAAGAATTGAGATTATACCCTACAAAATTACTGTGGTGTATATAAGTGTTTTAGATTGAATCGCACTTATAAATAAAGAAGTTTCACTTCAACAATTAAGTATTTACCGCTATTTTACGAAAAACAATAAAGGATATAATATAAGAAGTCGAGCGACAAGACCGAACTGGTTTGATACCCCCGCCGTCCGCGCATTGGGTCGCTTGCTGACTAGGCCCGTAGTGTGGCCAGAACGCGCGGATAGGAGAGTTTGAAAACTACGCGCGCTGGCTCGCTCATTACCGTCGCACTAGGCTTCCGCCATAGTCATTTCAATGTGGACGCAAAGGCGCGTTTCATACGTTTGATATTTCGCGCCCGCCGTCGCAACCGCGCTAGGCTCGCAGTGTGGACCTGCACATAGTATTATGCCAGATTTTAGTGACTTAGAATACAAATGATGTAATATTTTCTCTTTTTACAGGAATGTTATAAGGTGCTTGGAACATTGCGTACAACAGCTGACACAGTTGACGGGTTTGCTCGATGCGGTCTTAACAAAATGCTGTAACCTTGTTGTGCCTGATGGTGTGTATTATGTTATACTTTGTTTTTTTTTTTTTCGTTTTAAATGAAAGACAATTTTAAACGTTTATGTTTTTTTTTTCATGTAAAGGGTGTATCTAAAAGTATTTTATGTACATTTTTTTCACATATCGACGCTCTTAATAAATGAGAGAAGGTTATCAATTATATTTATACATTATTGCGTACTGTAATTATCTGTCTAAAAATTTGTATATAGATTTTGTATTCTTATAGTTTTTATAGATATATATTTGTATTATTTATAGTATTTGGTTCACAATTAAATGTTACTAAAATTATAATATTGTTTTTAGCGTTAAGCGAAATGGAGGAAAAATACAAAGGCATCGGCACAGTATCTCTATACTTTCAAGTGGTGCAATGGTTTCTAAAGGTTGGTCTGTTGCCGGAGCGAAACCACCCCCACGCTGCATTGCCCTACCCAGCGGAACAATTGTATGCTGTTTATAAGAAACGGTGAGTATACTGGATAAAAATAATTTGCTTTTTGACGTGACAATGTCTTATAATTCGATAGCCGGCTGCACGCACGAAAAAACATGACTCATGCGGCGTTACCTCGCTCTGAGGCGTTCCATGTAAGGCTTGAAGTGCAAGCGAGAGCGCGGAACGAGCGACAAAGAAGCGCAATCGGACGTTGTCACGTTCAACTATCGTCAGACTCGTCGACTTTACAGACAACCAATTTTTTAACTTCAAATCATGTCTATTTAAAAATTATGTAACTTAAAGTCCTTTAACTAATCATATCTGTTAAATAGGTACGTAAATATTAAAGTTTTCAAGCGACAGCAACACTTTCTCTTAGATTTATTTAACACACAATGGAGTATACAGATTATATGAATTAATAGATCCTCAAATCAAATTTTTAAAGAATAAAAAAAATTTGATCTCATAGGGATTCGCACCCGCGTCTATCTTCTGACTTCTCGGCCGATTTTTTTCTATTTTACAATAAATTTCATTAATTTAAAAAATAATATAAAATTGCAATCATCTCTTATTATAGCTTCCGCCCACGACTTTGTACGTGCATCCCCGTTTTTCCCCGTTCCCGTAAGAATTTAGGGAAATCCTTGCATGCCAAATTTCAGCCCGATACGTCCAGTGGTTTGGGCTGTGCGTTGATAGATCACTATATCAGTCACCTTTGAGTTTTATATATATATAGAATTAACATTAATCTATAAATGTTTGTCCGACAGTCGAGTAAAACTACATCGCATTCAAGGAGACACAATAGAAGGTGACCCCAGTTGCGTCCCG
Source organism: Colias philodice (assembly GCF_061535455.1). Lineage (NCBI taxonomy): Eukaryota > Metazoa > Arthropoda > Insecta > Lepidoptera > Pieridae > Colias > Colias philodice. The sequence goes on from NC_143097.1 coordinate 8,658,019, forward strand.
TGTCCCTTGTTATATGTGGACCAACTTATACTTAACGAATTTGGAGAGGAAGTTGTTCATAAGTGAGTGTTGTTTATTTTATGTGTATGAAGTAATTCATGTTTTTTATTGTAGTACGGATAGATATGACTTAAATTTTTATTATGTAATAATAAAAGTATTACACTTTTTTCTTATTCTGTATTCATAGACACATTTAACTGTAAAAGATAACATTTTTTTTGTTAGTGTATTCCAAGTGTTCATTGTGGTAATATTATGTGACAAGTAAGTTACAAAATATACTGCAATCCCCCAAGACATGGCTACAACAATTAATAATAGAAAAAAAAATCTCATGTCAATAATATGTACATACGTATTAAAAATTTAGGTAGTGGCCCTGCCTTCCAAGTCAAAAGTTCGATTCCCACGGCAAATATTTGTGTGTTGAACTGTGTCTGGGTGTTAATTATCTATGTATGTTTATATGTATGTTTATCAGCCATCTGGTTTCCATAACACGAGCGAAAGCTTAGTATGGGATCACGATCAGATCGTGCCGTGATCGTGAGTGAAAATAGTCCTGAAATATAGTCAAAAATATATTTTTATTTTATAATTATTTTTCTAGAATATGGAAACGTGCCGGCAGTGAATGTGCCGGACTATACCCACCTCCATCGCTCTACGCGTTATTAAGACTCTACCTCTTACCGGATATCTCTGAAGAGCATAAACACTCGCTGCTTCTGTATTTGCTGCTCGATTACTCTATGCTCTATGATGATTCACAGTATGTATTATTTTAATTTATAAAAGAAAATGGCTCTATTAAGACTTCGTTCTACCGGATATCTCTAAAGAACATAAACATTCGCTGCTTCTGTATTTGCTGCTCGATTACTCTATGCTCTATGATGATTCACAGTATGTATTACTTTAATTTATATAATTAAATAGCGTTATTAAGACTCTATCATACTCTACTTCTGTATTTACTGCTCGATTACTCTATGCTCTATGACAACTCACAGTATGTATTACTTAATATTTTGTATAATAATTAAAAGTAAATGGCTCTATTAAGACTCTACCTCTTACCGGATATCTCTGAAGAACATAAACATTCGCTTCTTCTGTATCTGCTGCTCGATTACTCTATGCTCTATGATGATTCACAGTATGTATTACTATAATTTGTGTTTTTAAAGATAGTGGATGGATTCGATGTTATTTGTATAAGTTATGTAGTGAAATTCATACTTCAGTAATCACCGCCAAGAGTACCGCGGTTTAATTTAAAGGAGTAACTATATTTTAATAAATAATAATGTTGCCGAAAAAGGAATGTTCAGAATGGTTCTGAAATGTATCACATGTAATCTTATATATTATTTGCTTAAAAGTTATATTTAGCAAAAACAAATGCCATAATGTGGTAATCATGTTACATATACTTCACGCGTATACGAACATGTGTACGCATATGCGTGCTTACGTAATACGTACGTGTGCCTATAATACAAAATTCTTTATAAAAAAAATGTCTGCGTGTACTAGAGTACAAACGTAAGAAGTGAAACTTCTTTATGACCTTAAAAATGTCACGAGTATGGCGTAACGCAAAAATGTCACGCGTACGGCGTAACGCAAAAATGTCACGCGTACGGCGTAACGCAAAAATGTTACACTAAATTTTTGTCCAACCCCGATAAAGAAGTTTCACTTCAAAAAAACATTTTCTTCTCAGATACGAAACGGTGACCCGTCGTTTAATGCAGTTCCCGCCAATGTTCGGTCTCAGTACGACATTAGTTCGCGCCACGCAAGCCTTCTGGCATTTGGATCATAGAGACTTTCATGTAAGAAATTGGAGTTTTTTGTTATTGCTATGGGATGTATTGTTTTCTTTTATAGGGTCAATTATACAGCAAACAACTTAGGTGTACTTCTTCTCTTGTTTCTTAATTCTAGAATTAAATTACTAGCTGTTCCTATCAGCGTCGTTTCGATTTGATGGGAATGAAAAATAATATTTTATATTATGTCTTCTAAAAATTATATAACATACATTTTACTTTTATCCATTACAAATAAATAAAGAAAAAACTTTCCTCTTTATCCCATTAAGTTATAAATACATCTACAAATGTTCAACATTACATGAACTGAGATTATTTAAAAATAGATTTAATTACGGCAACAATTTTTTTTTTTAGTGGCCGAGTGATCATGGCTCGCCCCGGTTAGGCAGAAGACGCGGGTTCGAATTCCGCCTCGTGATCGAATCTTTTTTATTCTTTGAAAACTAAAATTCAATAATTTGTCTTTTTTCAGTTCGCCCTCGATCAACTGCAATGTCTAACAGGCAACACACTAACCGACTGGCAGCACCAAGTGGTATTATCATCTCTACTCGCACAAAAGAAATCTCAAGCCGCCTTACAATACTTACACGTTCGGAAACCGGCTCCCATACAGAATATGAAGAATAATGATAAACTGGAAGATTGGCAGTCGTGCTGCGATTTATATCTAGCAAGGGGTTTGGTGTTCGAAGCTCTAGATGTGATTAGAATGTGTGTCCAAAGTGTGACTTGTAATGAGGATAAGGTGCAAGTGCTGAATTATTTCTTTAAAGGTGAGTAAATGTTTGAGTTCTAATAAGGTACAGGTCTTGGTCTACTAACTTATCTAGCAGAATTAGTAATTGCAATTATACAAAATAATTGTAGCAATCTATTTCTTATGGGCAAAAATACTTTTAAGCTATTGCATAGCTTCTATCGCGGGCCTTGAGCGCGGAGACCGAATCGAAAAATTCCGTAACGAAAAAACCTCACGCTCCCCACGGGGACGGGCACGGAGGTGTGGCTTGAAGGCATAGCATGCAATAGCTTTACCGCGGCAGTCCCCGAGTGACACACGTCTTTTTTTTTGTGGTAGTTGAAGCTACTAATAACAGTTATATTTGTAGAAATATTATGTTAACTCTAACCACAATTTTGCACGCCTCATAAGCGAAGCGTTGAGGTGGGTACTACTGTCACTTCGCGCAAAACATCTGATTTTTCAAACTTAAAATGTCTTTATGTATCATACATTGCACTTGTAAGATAATACATACACACACATATTAAGAAAAAACACTATTTTTAACGTTCATGATATTTTTGATGTCATTTTTGTTATTTAAACTAGTTAAAAAACAGTTTAAAAAAGTTCTGTCTTGGACGTCCGTGTGTCTGTATGTGCGGATCCTTTTTCTTGTTAACACGATAGCGACCGAAATACTTTACTAATCGAGTCTTTTTTTTCTCTTACGCTTGAGTATGCTCAGGAATAGAACCCTTTCAGTTTTCAGGGTCTGATTCGATGTGGTTTAATTGTTATTAAATAAACAAAAATAATAATTAATAAATATTTATTAAAAAAAAATTATGAGGCGTGCACTTTTGGATTTTCCAAATTATTTTAAACCATATTATTGTATGCTTGTATACGATGATGATGTCAAACATCTAAATATTGTTTAGTTTTCAGTTTTTTAGTCTAATTTATTGATTTTGCAGGTTGTCGTAACACGGGTCAGCTAGCAAAAGTTTTACAAGTGACATTATTACCTGTTGAAGAAGAATGTTTTATTAAATATTTAAAGGATTGCAACGAGGCACAAACATCTGATATACTGGTCATGTATTTCTTACAACAAGCTAGGTAAGTTGATTTATCATATAGGTGATGAAATGAAATGAAATAAAATAAATTTGAAATGAAATGAAATGAAATAAATTTATTTGTCCATTTTATGTTTTACAATTAATGTATGATGATTCTTGTGTGAAAAGTACTACTTATGTATTTAAAAAGCAATATTTTCACTGATAAAGTATGTATGTAATTGACTTGAATATTAATGTAAGTGACACCTTTATAAGTGTAAACTTGAAACATTATTAATTAGCATTTTTAAAGAAATTTAAATTTGGCCGATTAATTATCTATTCAAGTATGCATTAGCGAATATAATTCTTTGTTACTCATTTATTTGAGACTAGCGGTCCGCCCCGGCTTCGCCCGTTGTACATATTTCGCAACAAAAGGTAGCCTATGTTCTTTCTCAGGGTCTAAAGATTATCTGTGCCAAATTTCATCAAAATCAGTCCAGTAGTTTATGCGTGAAAACCATACATACATACATACAAACTTTTCCTCTTTTATTTATAATTTATATATGTATAATTTATATTATAATATATAATTTATAATATTAGTATAGATAAAATAGAATACTGTACTTTAAATTAGGACGTACATTTTTCTATGTTATTAATATATACTTACAGATACCTAGAAGCGGAACAATACAACAAGCAGATCAAATCAAAACCCCGATATCGCGGCGCTCATTCCACCGACTCGTTAACAGAAGCGACAGAGAGAGACAACACTAGGGATACACTTGTAGCTGTGTTGGTAGCGGGCGTGCCGCGGATAGCGGGCGAGGTTGCCGCACTGCTGGATAGCGAATACGAGCCGCATGGTTAGTATTCTATATTTGAATTTGTTCTTTCGGCGCGGTTGCCGCTCGGCTGGGTCGCCTGCAAGATCGGTTCTCTTTTTTTGAATTTGTTTTCATAATGTAGCCGCATAGTGCTCTTATTTTGAACTAGCTGCGCTCCGTGGTTTCACCCGCGTGGCTCCGCTCCTGTTGGTCTTAGCGTGATGATATATAGCCTATAGCCTTCCTCGATGAATGGGCTATCTAACACCGAAAGAATTTTTCAAATCGGACCAGTAGTTCCTAAGATTAGCGCGTTCAAACAAACAAACTCTTCAGCTTTATAATATTAGTATAGATAGTCAGCGCGGTTACTGCGCCGTTAAATAATGAGTTCGAGCTTGACGATTGATGTTTTTTTTTTCTTAATGACTGAATTTCTGATTTTCAAAGTTTTGTATGAAACATCAAATTTTTGTTTAATATTAAACATTTTATCTTTCTAGTTGTCGCTCCAAAGCCGTTGTCCGTGTATGTGAAACCAAACTCGCCTAAAAACACCTTTACATACAAATCGTCATTCATACAGGTATGTTCTTGACATAATTGTTAAAAAAAATAACTTATTATGAAAAGATTATAATATTTACTAGAATATTCTTTTCTACAGGACACTATAGAAAATGCAAGTGAAACATGGATAAATAAGCCGAAAATGAGGAAAGGCCTGAAAAGAGCGTTAAATATAGACGAAACACCATTCATTTGCACTCCTAAGCTATACAAGACTAAGAGGTTTGTATTTTGGTACAAATAATATTAAATTGAAAAAAAATTGCATATATTTTAATGAGAATTTTTTTTTATGATATCATATTTAATTTACCCTTTTTTGCATAATATAAAAAGATACAACACAACATTATGTATTCTTTATATAGAATAAACATACACCCACATAGCCCTCACATAGCTGAGAGTCTAGGCGTTATCGCGGTTTGGCAAAAAAACGGGTAAAAATCCCGCTTCGTGATCGATTTATTTCTATTCTTTATAAATTTCTTATTTATAAAGCACTAGCTTTCCGCCCGCGGCTTTGCTCGCATTTTCAAAGAAAAACTTTCCGGATTTCCGGGATAAAACCTATCCTATGTGTTAATCCAGGTTACCCTCTATTTGTGTGCTAAATTTCATTGCAATCGGTTCAGAAGTATCAGCGTGAAAGAGTAAACATCCATCCTCACAAATTTTCGCAATTATAATATTAGTAGGATAGGATTCGTATGCTGTAACACTAAATATTAAATCCAAATATATTACTGACACCTTTTTTTCCTTTAGAACGAAAATTACATAATATTACATACATTTACAGTTATCTATCCGAACAAAAACCAAACGACTCAACACCGGCCAAGCGTGCCCGTCTCGATCTATCCCCCGAAACGCCTAAAAACAAATCGGGCAGTGTTAAAGTTAGCCAGAAGTTGAGCGAACAGATCGCTACACTATTGGACATGCCCGATGTTGAGAGCCCGAGGTACAAACATAATAATCGGCCGGAGACGCCGCAGAGTATATTGAAGGTATGTTTTTGTTCTAATTTGGAAGATATTGGAATTTATATTGAAAAAAAAAGACGTGTCACTCGGGGACTGCCGCGGTAAAGCTATTGCATGCTATGCCTTCAAGCCACTCCTCCGAGCCCGTCGGAGTGGGGAGCGTGAGGTTTTTCGTTACGGAATTTCTCGATTCGGTCCCCGCGCTCAAGGCCCGCGATAGACGCTATGCAATAGCTTAAAAATTAACTATGTGGAATTTAGTTACAAAATGAGATAAATTATTCTAGAATGCTGTTCATTGTTATAAATTTCATCTTAAACAGCAAGCTAAATATTGAAAAACATTCATAAGAACGTGTTAAAAATCTGTTTTTATTATTTACATAGATATTTTTGTTGAGTAATTTATAAAATATTATACAAATTAGAAATCCATCTTTGGTCAAGACCAGATACACTAAAATGAGTTGAAAATATCTAGTGATTTAATTTAATGAAGTCACACAATTAACCGAGTACCTTAAAAAATTAGGTGTGAGAATATATCACAAAAAAAAATTGGTTGTCTGTAAAGTCGGTTTACTGACGATAGTTGAACGTGACAACGTTCGATTGTGCTTCTTTGTCGCTCGTTCCGCGCTCTCGCTCGCACTTCAAGCCTTACGGAACGCCTCAGAGCGAGGTAACGCCGCATGAGTCATGTTTTTTCGTGCGTGCAGCCGGCTGTATCGAATTATAAGACGTTGTCACGTCAAAAATATTTTCAGAGTCGAAGAGCGGAATGGCAAGAGAATGCGGTATCTGTAACGGATTTAGCCGTGGACAGTGATGATGATATGGACACGGCGAGCAATCACACGCATTACAGCGATTCTACTAATAAGTATGTTTCATCATTTTATTTTTAGCTATATTACTCATCCATTATCTTAACCTTAAAGGGTGTTAGGCGGTCAGCGATAATTCAGCTATTAGGGCCTGAGGTAATGGGTGAGCGGGTCCGAGTTTAGTATGAAATCAACGTGCTCGTAAAAAATCGTAAGCGCCATTCACATTTTTATCAAAAAGTGAATGAAAATATTTAGTATTTTTTAAATCTAAAACAGTCACGAAAGCGAGAAGGTAAATAGTAAACAGAAGGTACCTATGTATTTGTGATTTTATACGAATTATTATCGTAAAGTACGGTTGTAATGAGCATTTATATGATATTTTAGAGGTAACTTCAGGATTTTTTTTTATCGAGTAAAATTTTTCCAATCGTGTTTTGGAAACAGTCATCCCATGTGTTCAACCAATCAACGTATGTGTGAACATACGTTCTGTAATACATATTAGAAATTTCAGTGCGAAAAAACTTTATATTCAATTATAGCTTATAGAAAACAGTCCATTTTGCCGTTTTCACCTACTAAGGGCCCTTAATCATACCATTTGCAATGTGCATTGCAGTTATTCTAAACTGTATTTTATACCTAATGGATACAAATATTTGATTTAATAGTTATGCGTGGAACAATAATTTTCTCATTAATAGTATTATTTACGTTTGATAGGAGCAAGCATTTTAAACATTTAGAGCAAACATTGTATTTCGCAGGGTTGAAATTTTATGTACAACAGTATTACATCTTTTCTGTTGCTTAGAGCTAAAAAATCTAGTATCATTGTGTAAATTTCAACATAAAAGTGTTTATTTAATTTAGAAACTAAAAAATATGCCACATACTTATAAATAGTAATTGCATGTTTTTTCAGACATCTAAGATTCACAATACCAACACCAACGGAGTTGCCTCCATCTTCTCCTGTCGCAATAGCTATACATAAAGCCCCGGATTCGCCTGATAATGAGGTAAGTTCATATTTAAATATCATATTAAAAATTAAAATTAACTAACTAGACGATAATAAAAACAATAAGTTTTTAGCTTGAAATGAATTTTACATTAAGATTGAGAATATAATATTATCACAGTATTACCATTATTTCCTACAGTAAGGAATCGCCTTTGATGTCGCGCGATGCCGCCGCCAGCGTAGGTAATGACGCTGCCACACGAAAATACGCTAGGGTTGCAACAAATGGGAAATAAAACAATTGTGATTATTAATATTATGATGAAATCTTTATTCATATGTACATTCAAAATAATTGCGATTATTAAATCTGATGTAATTATTTGTTCATAAATATATAATTACAGATATTGCACTGCTAAATATTATTTACGTGGACACTTTATTTTTGGATGTTCTTAATTGTATATTATAACATTTAACTAAGTAATGCATTCGCATTGGGATGTACAATCTGATTAGAAAATAATGAGGACAACATATATACATAGCTTTGATTTTAATTCAACAGATACAATTAATACAATCTTTCTGAAATATTGTTTCCTTCTGGGATTTCAATGTAGATTTACATCCGTAAACCGAACAGTTTGTGCGCGCCATAATAGAATATGTAAGTACCTATGTATAATAAAATTATTACACAAAAAATACGACTGCGTCATCCTTTCGCGCTAGGTAAAGCAAACTAAGCGTGTTTGCTTTACGCGGCCCGCGTCGCCCGACCCCCGCCAGTTCCCCTCCGTTTCTCTGCACAAGTACATTCGTCGCACTACTGTAGGAAATAATGGTAATACTGTGATATTATTGTTTTATTAAGGACTTAGCATTATATTGTATGAATAAATAATTCATTTACATATCATAGGTACAAGAACAAGACAAAACATTGGAATCTCCGCCAAAGAAATTCGCGGCTGAAAGCAAGATCAATCCGAGAAAATCATACAAGGACTCCGTTAAAGCAAGGTAACTTTTGTAATACGATGTTATTTGAAAAACAACGCTTCGCTTATGAGGCGTGCAAAACGCTTTATTGCTCTGAAAATGATATAATTAAACTTTACCTGAGAATATATATATTTTTTAATTTTTCGCTATGTAGTGATTGCTCACAGACGACCAGATTTATGGAAAGATTTATTTTTTGTACTTAATTTGAAATATTATTATTATTTTTTAGAAAATCCCTATCAATATCAGCGAACAGTAGTCTATCGGACGATCCGAACACATCAATAGAGAGCATAGCCGATATACCCGTAACTCTAATAAACCCTCGTTATTCCGGCGAAAGAAGATTCAGCCGAACCCCAGAACCCGAAGAGCGTAAGAGAGAGACAGACATACGTGATCACACACGTGCGAGTGAGATGAGACGATTCGGTACGGAAATGAGCGAGTCAAGACGATTTGTTACAGAGAAGAGTGAGATAGAAATACGGTTCGGTACGAGTGTGACAAGGACGGATGATGTTATGGAGTTTAATAGTTCAGCGGAATTAAGTTTTGTACCGAAAACGCCTAAAGGTAGACGGAGCATTAGGTCTGGTGTTAGTGAAAGTACACCAGTGGCTAATAGGTGTGTATTTTATCGTATTATAGTTAATATTTTATTCAAAAGCTAATATTTCCTCAATAAAATTCAACACATTTCTTAATTTGTTAAGTTATTTTTGAAACATTTTCCTGAAGGAAAAAAGAATTAGGTGTAAACTGTTGCAAAGAAAGTTAGAGATTGTCTAATCTAAAAATGAACGCCCCTCCACTGTGTTTACGCTCACATTCAAAGTACGTGTATAGACGCAATACACACAAATTGGTCTGCCTCATTGGTCGTTCAGTCCTCCAGTCCCGTCCATGCCCGAACGACAGGACCAGTTGGCCAACTAGTGCATAAATGACGCGATGCACGACAGAACGGACGTGTCATTCCGTACATAGCGCGCTCTCCCCGCCATACAATGCTAGGCAGCTGAACTGATCGCCCGATTAGTTGACAAATCAGTGCGCGAGTGTCAAAGTTTGCAGTAGAATCGACGCGCGCACACATATAAAGTGGTTCAATAATTATTTGTCCTCACACATTGAAACAATTAAGTTTAGTGGAGGGGCGTTCATTTTTAGATTAGACAATCTCTACAAGATTTTTCTATATCTTAATACTATTATAAAGGCGAAAGTTTGTATGGATGTTTGTTACTCTTTCACGTAAAAACTACTGAACCGATTACAATGAAATTTAGCACACATATAGAGGGTAACTTGGATTAACACATAGGATAGGTTTTATCCCGGAAATCCCACGGGAACGGGAACTATGCGGGTTTTCCTTTGAAAACGCGGGCGAAGCCGCGGGCGGAAATCTAGTAAATCTATAAGTTTCCGTAACTAAACAAGTACGTATGGTTAAAATTCAATATTTCTAGAAGCCGCAGCGGAACTCCCGAACGTCAAGACTCACCGATAGTTACTCCGCTTCGTTCAAACAGAGCTACCAGGTAATTTTAACATTAAAACTACCGACATAGAATAAATAAAAATATGTATTTTTTAAATTAGTAAGTATATCATTTCATACATACATTTGAAACGGATAGACCTATATTGATAATTTAATTTGTACACATTTACATAACCGTTCAATTATAATTGATCAATAAGAAAAATTAAAATTCTTGCACTTTTTTTTGTACAATTCTTACTTTATTAATTAATTAATTATGAATATGAATTACGTAGTTAATTTTACTACCTTCAGAACCCACGTTATATTGTATTTGTATTGCAATACAGAATCGTTCTATTTTTCATTTTTCTTTTGGTTTATACATCACTTTATATAAATCTTAGTTTATGGATGTTTCTAGAAGCCGATCTCGTACGCCAGAAGTAAGCCCACGTACTTCGCCCTTACCGGCCATCTTGGAAGTGCCAAAATTGGAACAGGCTGATGAATTAAACCCTACAAATACATTGTTTGTACCATCTACTAGGTAATTTATTTTATCGATATCACAGGTTTTATTGGAGTAAAAAAATTTTATTTTTAAAATAATTGAGGGTATTTTGAACTTTTTTTATGTTTATCTTGATGTCTAGGAAGTTTTCTCAATTGTAATATTTTATCTTTGTATTTCTTGAATATTGTGTTTCACAATAGAATTAATCAATTTGTAATAACGCATTTATTTTATAGAAGCAGATCGCGCACACCAGAAAGAATAGAGAGAGTAATGGAGTCGCCACGTTTAGAAGTTATCAAGGAGTCGCCTACTAAGCCTTCAGAATCACCTACCCGTAGAAGCCTGAGGTAAGTCATTTGTATAATATTCAAATTCAAACTATTTAAATAAATTTAATTTGAAATACATTAAACAACAATTATTATTTAAATAAAATTATGAGCTTTCCGCTTTATTTATTGCGTTTTTTTAAGTGAAACTGTATCCAACAGCTTTAGCATACATAAGAACACGAACAGATAAATTCCCAATGTTTATAATAATTGTTAAAATTAGTTATTTTGCGGGAATTTTTAATATGCATGATTATTTATTAACAGAAGTCGATCCCGCACTCCTGAGGTGGAAATACAAAAAGATCAACACATTTTAGAGAGTCCACGAAGCTTGAGGTAAATTCATTTATGTCGCAAATAGAGTTAAAGCGTGGGTTTTATTGTTTTTTATCTATTGGAAGTACAAAATTAAACGATTATCTATTATTTATTTATTGTAGGAGCCGCTCCAAAACACCAGAAAAACTAATGTCACCCAAGAAAGACATTACTGCCAAGGGTAAAAAATCGCTCTCCAGAATGGTCTTAGAAGCGAACACATTCGCTAAAACCAAACAAAACGTAGAGACAGTCGAATCACAAAGTACTGAAGATAAATCTGAAAGTATAATCGAATGTACTCCAATGAAGCCTTCCAAACAAGGCACTAGTTTGATGGACGTTACCTTCTCTCCTATAGTCAATAAGTCTGTTCTACAAAGCTCCAATGATAGTCTATCTATAACAGCAGGGAAAATATCCAAAATGGACGAAAGTTCCAATGAAATTAAACCCCTACCAGCGTTTACTAGCATTCACGAAACATTTGTCGAAAAATCAGTCTTACACAGTTACCAAAGCAGTATGGGTGAAACATCTAGTATTCATGAAGAAAGCGTCACTCGTGCAGAAGTTAAGTCCCTACCGTTCACGACTTTCAACGAAGACGCAGGCAAATCCGTGTTACATAGCTTCGAGAGTTCCGTAGAAACAAGTGTGCATACAGACAAAGTGGAAAAGTTACCGCCAGAAATTAAAATGGACGAAAGTGAATTAGGCAAATCCGTCTTAGGTAATGATAGTACGATTGAAAAACAGATCAATCAATCGAGTTTAATGACAAGTGACAGTGATATAGATATGGATAAAAATTGGAAGTCTCAAATGGAGCAAGATACGGCGAGAGTTATTCAGAAGGAAAAAGAGAAAATTGTGGAAATTGAGCGGGAGATTAATGAAATTGAGGGGGAGATGTCTGATGATGAGTATCGGGAGGAATCCGACTCTGGCACTGAGGAAGTCGAGGTGGAGGAAGTTGAAGAGGAAGAGGAAAGTTCGGAGGAAGTAAGTATTAATCCATATTAATATTATAAATGCGAAAGTAACTCTGTCTGTCTGTCTGTTACTCAATCACGCCTAAACTACTGAACCAATTTGAATGAAATTTGGTATGGAGATATTTTGATACCCGAGAATGGACATAGGCTACCTTTTATTGCGAAATATGTACCACGGGCGAAGCCAGGGCGGACCTCTAGTTATATATATTATATCTTAATCTTATTTATTAATATATTTATTTATTTTTTAAAGTTAAGGCTAACTAAGTGTGAAGATTGTACATAAAAAAAAATTCTGTCTCAAAATATGTACTGTTAAAAATGGTTAAAATCATATTGTTAATAATATACTAAGCCGACGGAGGTCACTGGTTGACCCCGCACAGGTTTTTCCTAGTGGGTTAACCAGGGACTTACAATTTATGAGTTTGTAAAAAAAAATTGTGAAAACAAAATAAATAAATTTGATTTGAAATTTGATTTTTGAATTGTAAGATTAAGACTTGAAAGACGATTTTTATGACTGTCGTCTTGCCTCTTAGACTTTGTAAAAAGATGAATATGTATACATACATTTTCCTGTAAAAAATTTGATCTAGCAACAGATAAACATGAAAAATAGACTGTAATTTTGGCTTCAAATAATTTATTGATACTTCTATACCAAGATATAATTATATTCGCTTTAATTAGTGCGAAGAAAGAACCTCTATTAATGAAAAAAAATTTATGAGTGCTTATTTTATTTATGCAATATTTCTTTAAGTAATTAAATCAAAATTAATTTTTTTTTCGCAGGAATCATCGTCATCAAGCTCAGAAGAAGCGGAAGTTATATCCATAAACGATTCAGACTCAGATTCGAATCAACTACAAATCCAGGAAATAGTGGAACAAGACGCACAGGAAAATGTCATAAGTGAAGAAAATGTTGAAAATAATATAATAATAGAATCACCGAATGAAACTAATGATAATAATGTCGAAGATAATAAACAGAGTGAAGTAGTTCAAGTTATAGAAGTGATTGATGATTTGAAACAAGCACATGCGTCAATGCTTACTGATGATAATTCTGTCATTGAATCGGACCAATCGGGAAATCTTAATTATTCTGAAGAAAAGGAAGAGAAAAATGATCATGATGTCGCTATGGAAACTGATCAAGGTAAGAAATTAGTTGTTGGACACATGTTTTTAATGGTATTGTTATAAATGATCAAATAAGTTAAAATCCACCATAAAACTCATATTATAAATGCGAGAGTTTGTGAGGATGGACGTATGTATGGTTTTATTCCTTCACTGTTGAATCACTGAACGGATTTTGATGATTATTGGCAGTTATATGGCTTATTTACCTGAATTACTCACTAGAAAAACTTGATTTTGCTTGCGGTAGAAACCACGCGGCACCGCTAATAAAATATATTTTATAATAATGATCTTTTTCATGTGTTGTTTAATGTGAATTTGCTATTTTTCAGATCACCGAGTTCAAGTCACGGTATCAGTAGTAGATGTTATTCCTGAAAGTAAAATGAGTGAAAGTAATAAAACTCCGGTAGATATGGATGTTGTAGACGCCACGGCAAAGGAAACCACACAAAATGTTGATAAGAAATTAGGATTGGAGGAAACACATAAAGATTCAGATAAGCAAGAGAAAATAACTGAAAGTGATGTAAAAAAAGACAAGATAGTTGAAGAAAAAGAAGATAAAGCGGAAACACAAGCAGTTGGTGAATTAGTTCTAGAAACGCAGATAGAAAAAGCAGCGCCTCGCACTAGAAAGCGATCGACGTCTAAATCTCAAGATATTAGTGATACAACTGAAATTACTACAGAAAAACCAAAGCCACGGTCCAGAAAAGGCTCAACAGATACTGACAAAGATCTTGAACCAAAAACGCCACGCAAACGCACAACCTCAGAGAAAAACGACCAGAACATTCCAGAAACGCCAGAAGATTCGCCACGACGCGGTCGACGATCCAAAACACCAAACACAGAAATACGCAAAATTCTAACCAGACGAGCATCTAGAGAATTATCCGAAAAGGACGATGAATTAATGCCGTTAGAAGAATTAACTCCACGGCGTAGAACAAGAGCGAGTAACAAAAAGGATGACGATACAGTTAGTGTTGCTTCGGAAAGTTCTGGAAAGTCAGCAAGTAAAGCTAGTGAGGATGGAGATAGGAGCGTAAGGAAAGGAAGGAAGTCCATATTGAACACTAAAACCGATTTGTCTGTGATACCGGAAGCGCCCGTTGAAGACGCGAATAGAGATAGTCAAGATGTTAACGAATATTCCAGTGCAAGACGGTGAGTTGACTTTTGGATTTCTTTTCATATAGTAATTATAATTTGTAGTGTTTTATTGTAAATTGAATTTCGCGTAACAGTAACTAAGTGCTCAATTCTGTTACTTAATTAATAATTAATTATTAATTAATAATTCTGTTAATTCATGAGTATGCAACCCATTTTTTTTTAATAAAAACATTTATTGTTAAATATGCAAAAATTTATTTCTTAATCGCCTTTAAAAAATTGTTAAAAAATGTTCGAGTGGCGTCGAATGAAATATTAATTGAAAATAATACTCATTTTTTGGCAGTAATCATTAAACTATCGCTCAATAGAAAAATCTACCTAATATACGCGTAGGCAGAGTTCAGACAATTTTTTGTGTGATTTTCAGTTTAGTTGTTTATACGTCTCTTCGTCGTTCTTCTTTCTTTTTTATTTATACGTCTGCCTTGCTCAAAAAAAATACATGTATGTACGTTTACAGGTTACTCCGTTCTCAAAAGGCCGTATTAGAAACTGTTCAAGCGAAATCCCCAGGTCGTCGGCGAAGGCCCTCGCAAGAAGCGTCTACTTCAATGGACGTTCAAACTATAGATCCTATCTCTCTTCTAGATAAAACTGACTTTGAGGGTAAGTTAATGTTTAACTACCCGCATTTTTTAGTTAATTTTGCTTGAATTTATTTTGTAATTTATTTATTTTTTTGCATTTAAATGGACAAGCTGTACATTGACAAGCGATTTAACTAAAAATTTACAACTTAACAAATTTTTTTTCATAAATGCACTTGTATTTAAATAAGGCACTCAGCAAATAAATATTACTCTGCTATTAATTTAGTACCATGCTAATATCCTTACTTTGACTTTATTATATCAACGGTTATAATAGTATGTTCCAAACAATATAATCACAAATGCTCGTCCTATTTAGTTGAGAACTTAATTATTATTTAATGTTAATATTGGAAGTGACGCTTTATGTATCATAATTTATTAAATAATGACAGTATAAGTAAATAGCTGTAAATAGGTTACCAACACAACATTCGATCTTCAACGACACTCGTACGCACGATAAGACGTAAAAGTAAGATGACATGATTCAACTACCGTGAGCGAAAAATAAGACAACCGAAAATTCTGGCTTGAATTAGCCACATTCCAACGCGATTTAGCCTACCTACGCCTTTCTACTCATAATATCAGTTATATTATCAATATTATAGCCGTTGATACAGTACGATTCAAACTAAATAGCGGCTCGGAACATCGTACGATCCGATGCGTAGAAAACAATTTTAGGTTATGACGACGCGGTTGGCGCAGTGGTAAAGTAACTGCCTACTGAGCCGACGGTCCCGGGTTCGATCCCCGGTCAGGGCAAATATTTTTGTGATGAACTCAATTATTTGTTCTTGGGTCTGGGTGTTATTATCTATATATGTATTTATTTAATATTATATTTATCGTCGCCTAGTACCCACAACACAAGCCTTAATTGAGCTTACTGTGGGACTAGGTCGATTTGTGTAATAAGGTCCTATAATATTTATTTATTTATTTAATACCTAAAGTCAAGTAAGAGTCCTGTGCGCACCCGCACTCGCACCTGCACCTAACTTCCGAACCGCCATTCAGTTTGAATCGAACTATAGTAGTAATTAGTAATTTTGCATGTACTATAGTAACTGTCTGTCACTAAAACTAGGCACGCCCGATCCCGAAGAGTTTCAGAATTCACCAGATTCGCTCGTTTCCTCCGCTAGCAAACCGACACGTAAGTTGCTTATTAAAGCTTTTTTTATTTTTGTATAATTAACTGCATGATAAGCTTTTGTAGATTTTTCTTTCGCGCAACTGTTTTTAAATTAAAAAAAAAACTGTGTGAATGTGACAAATCGATATGAAGATCCTTGTTCATCTTTTGATGTATCTTGAGATTCAAATTATTATTAGCTACAATCCCACTCATCTTTTGACAAACAGCCTAAATTGGTAATTCGTTTAGTACTGAAGTGAAAACGACAAAAACTTCTCGTAAATACAATCTGTTTTCGTATACATTTTAAATTAAGTCTTGGTTATAAAAAAAACTTGCAATTGATAACAGGTCGTATAAGTCGCGCCGCATCAGAAACTAAGACGATAGTGAAACCCGCCAGAATCAGCCGCAGGATCTCCGCAGATGTTTCGAGTGAGTTGTTTGTCTATTTCTTTGTTTTTTGTGTCTTTCTGTGGCATGTGACTACTTTTACTTTGCTATCAAATTCATTTACTTTGTTCTCTTTGCGGTATAAATGATGTTAACTGTTTATTTATATTATGAACATAATATTTATATTCAACAATGTTTCTACAACGTATTCAACGTTAAATTCATTCATTTTTTTTATTTTCAATTGTATTCACATAAGAAGAATTTGCTTCCAATATTCTAATAATATTCCTATAGTTAGTAGTACTTACATTTATCAACCGACTTCCAGCGAAAAAGGAAGTTTCTCAACAAAACTATTCTCTGGATTTGTTACCTGGAATAATGGCTCGACTTCGATGATTCTTGTTTTATTTGTAAGCAAGAGCCTCCCGCGTGGTCCCATTTAAATTTGGTGTAAAATTGTCAATTTCAAGGCGATTTAGTTTTTGAAGTGAAACTTCTTTATCGGGGTTGGAAAAAAATTTAGTGTACCATTTTTTCGTTACGCGTGACATTTTTCCGTTACGCGCCATCTTTTTCTTATACCTCTTTTTAGAGTATAAGTATTCTTTGATCCCTACCACGCGATTCGACGTATTTCTGTAAAGTTGCATATATTATATAGTAAATTATTTTTGAAAAATAAGGTCATAAAGAAGTTTCACTTCTTACGTGTGTACACTAGTACACGCACACATGTTTATTTGTTAACAAGAGCCTCCCATGTGGTCCCATTTAAATTTGGTCTAAAGTTTTTTTTTTAATACATAATTATACAAAACGTTGTAATCCGCAGTAAGTAGTCCAGTAGCCGGCTCCCCGCTAGCAGACGACACGCCCACTCGCGGCCGCAGAGCGTCGTTCACACGCGCGTGCCAAGCGATACACACGCCCAAGCGGAGGACCTCCACTGATGTTAAGGTTCGTTTTGCCTTGTATGCGTTTAATCTTTGAACTTAGTAGTTATATTTGTGACTTAAAATATGTAGTTTTTTGTGTATGTTTTCTGTATGAATTATTTTAACGCATTTAGAAGCTACGAATAGCTTTTAGTTTAAAGTGTTGCGAAAAATTGTGTTTAAATAAAACAGATAATTTTTAAGGTTAAAATCGCTACTATTGGTTATAAATTGCATATTATATTACGTAACCAAATTCAAAGTACTTATCAGTTTTTATTTTTTAAATACTGAATATAGAAAAAGAATCTATTGTCCCATCAATCTATATACATATTATAATATTAATTAATAACAAAAATATTTTTCCGTAAATTTATACAGAAACGCGACGCAGACAGCAAGGCGGGGTCGCCCGTGACGTCAGAACGGGGCACGCCCACACGACGTAATTCGCAACTATAGTTTCATTGGTTTGTAATATGTATACTTTACTAATATTATAAAAATCTAATTAATATCTCTTTGAAACGCGGGAAAATATTCCTCTTGAACGCAGACGGAGTTGCGTGGGTCACCTAGTTTAATTATATTTTTTACTAGCTGCTCCTCACGGTTTCAGCCCGTGGCTCCACTCCTGTTGGTCGTAGCGTGATGATATTATAGCCTATAACCTTCCTCGATAAATGGGCTATCTTACACCGAAAGAATTTTTCAAATCGGACTAGTAGTTCCCGAGATTAGCGCGTTCAAACAAACAAACTCTTCAGCTTTATAATATTAGTATAGATTCATTACTTGCCAGTAAGGTACTACATATCCCGGTTAAAAACTAAAACGAATAAAACTTAACCACTATTTCTTTAATTTCTTATTACTTTATTCTTAATGAATTTTCTTTCATTTTTCAGGTCTCGGGAGAAAATGTACAAGAAGCGTGTTAAAATAATGTTAAGCAAATGTATGGAATAGGATAATTTAGTTTTTAATTTTATTTGTTTTTTCATTTTTAATTTTTAATATACAATACAATTATTAAAAACTGTGTTTCATTTTTTACCTTTAATCCTGTATAATTATAAAATATCGTGTCCCCTTCGTGCACTACTCTATAGCTTTGTGTACGAAATGCCTTATTTTACAGTGCATAAATAAAACAAAAAAATATTGCACTTCCCTTTATTAATGCAAGGTTATTGATTAAAAGACAATAAAACTTTGCTATATGTTTAGAATTATTTTACTGTAGAGTATTTTTAAGTATTTTTTCTTTGATAAAAACAAATACAGTTCAAATGCTTTAAAATTTTCTCAGTAATTACATAACGGTAAAGATCACTTAAACAAGTTTATTGTAAGAGGGCAATGGCAGCCTATTCTGTTAGGCGCGGGACATATACAAGCGGCGCGGCGCGCCGCGGGCGCGCTGCCGGCGTGCATCGGGTGCGCTATTGGCATTTTGTATGAAATAATTTTGGAAAGGCGCAACCTTGGCACAACCGTGGCGTGCCGTTTCGACGCCTGTCCAAAATTCTTTCATACAAAATGTAGTGACATATCACACTAGCGGATTGCGAGCGGTTTCAAAGCGGAGCGGGTGCGCAACGAATACGTTGCGGGCGCGCAACGAACACGCCGCGGTTGCGCAGCGAATTCGTTTCGGACGCGTGGCAGATGCGCAACGTTTACGTCGCAGTCATGTACACTCATTAACAAAATGGAATCCGTGCTGGTTGTTACTTAAAACTTGTGATAGTATAATGATTATGAGATCATTATTTTTTACGAGTTTCATAACATGTTAATGTTTAGGGTATTTTTTTATCCATTAAATCTTGGTCGAAATGCAATCAGATAACTTAATTGCTCATAAAGAAAGTTCATTAGTGAAATAAATGTTAAAGCTCCTTAACTAAAACAGGTCTATCTTATTATTAGGTAAATAGGTAGCAGTGAGTAGAAAATTTTATCAAGCAACCAGCAACTCACTAGTCCTAGTAATTCAATTTTATAGCACCTTTTTTAACAACTCCAGTTGTTACTATTACATCTTTAGTTAAGTAAGTGCATTTCCACAGTACGGTTAAAAAATTGAGTGCTACAGAAACGATGGAAATATTGAATGGAAGTTAGGCAAGGCGGAAGAGCTGGCTTTTGTGCGAGAGTATACAAAATGGCGTCGACGCTTCTATTCCGCGACGTGTTCGCTGCGCATCCGCGGCGTGTTCGTTGCGCGCCCGCAACGTATTCGTTGCGCACCCGCTCCGCTTTGAAACCGCTCGCAATCCGCTAGTGTGATATGTCACTAAGAAGGACGTGGTGCAAAACAGATTCAAGAGGTGCGCTTATGGCACGCCCGCGCCCGCGCCGCTTGTGTTTGACCCGCGCCTTATGTACTGGTAAATCCTTAAGTTTATCTACACTACTACTATTAAATTTTCATATACATTAATTTCAAATTTCTAAAGTAATAATTCGAGCCCAAGTTAAGTTTTAAGGAAAGCAATAAATACCTGCAATGCCGCATGATTTCGAGTTTAGGTAGAAATAACAAAAATTAAAAATCGAATCTACTATGTACCTGAAATTTGTTTATAAATCGATAAGTAGTCAGTGCGTACCTACCCAGGTAATTTCGATTCAATATAATTATGTAGTATGCAATATCGCACAAACTGTCGCTTAGTGTGCTTAGTACCTACCTAATTATTGCATGATTGCATTGATATCTGTGATTGAAATGCAGTTATTAATCAAACAAATTACAAAAAGTTTTTATTGAGGTTGACGATCATGAAATTTCGTTCGTCTTTTACTGAGCCGGCGCAGATAATATGGCGAAGCGAAGCGCAGCGCATTTTTAATTGTCAAACTATTAACAACATTAATAATAATAAATAAATACACTTTATTTAGCACCAAATAAAAACAGACAATATAACAAAAAGAAAAAGACAATATAATGTAAAGCCAAAAAGGCGGCCTTATCGCTACTGAGCGATTTCTACCAGGCAACCTATGGGTAGGATTTTGAATTTTATAAGGGGAAAAACAATAGGTGGTGCAGTACATAATGAAAATTTAATTATAATAGATTTTAACCAAATAACATTGTCCTCATTGAAATAACATTAAAAAAAGCGCAGCGCGCTACTTTTCGCGTATGACGCTTCGATGCTCCCCGAAAAATAGGTCTTATTATTATTTGATTTTATTTTAATGAGAACAATAATGTCGTTAATAGTTTGACAATGAAAAATGCGCTGCGCTGCGCTTCGCCATATCTGCATCGCCCAAGGTCTTTTATATTATTTAAGTCAAGAGACCTATACGCTAGTCGTGCGTTTATGACTCTTGAATCCTGTAACACTATATTTAAAAAAAAATCGTATCACAATGTTAAATTGCCATACCCCTAAGAAAACAGCTGACCGATTTTATGAAATTTTAAGTGTACTTAAATCATTTCGGTCCTAAAATAAGTCGTAATTTTTTTTACACACATTATTAAGCAGTCCTGGCAGAATTCGGGGTGTTCGTTTATAAATAAAAATATGAATAAATAAAACAAAATTTTTACATAAATATTAAAATATATTTATTACACAGTCAGTCCATCGCATCACATACAATAGTTAAACTAATCCTCACCTAAGGATGATTATGAAGGCTTTCGTGGTATTTATTACATTAATTTTGATTTCATGAGATCACAGACTTACCACAACATTATTTTACAACTATAACAACGTAAATGCAGAATCTTGCACATTAGTAACCTTTTTATT
Organism: Colias philodice; assembly: GCF_061535455.1. Classification (NCBI taxonomy): domain Eukaryota; kingdom Metazoa; phylum Arthropoda; class Insecta; order Lepidoptera; family Pieridae; genus Colias; species Colias philodice. The sequence goes on from NC_143097.1 coordinate 8,679,746, forward strand.
TATAATTAAAATTACAAATAATTACAATAAAATAAATAGTTAACGCCTTAATTAGTATCAAATAATAATGAAATGGTATTTCTCGCAACATAAACTTCAAATCTTTTCATTTTCTTCGTAACTCTTTAGTGATCGTATGTGATGTATGTCGATTGGCAAACTTTTAGATAAAACATCGTTTAAATCGATCTTTGGTAGAATTTCGGCTGTATCTTTCTTAATCTCTAGTCGATCTATGAGATTTTCACAAATCTGCTTATCTTCTGGTTTTAAAGTAGTTTTTTCCGTGCAGTCTACTACTTCACGTTTCTGCCTTAAAAGTAAGTTTTCTGCCTTTTCTTTCATTTCAACTTTATTGTCTACAGCACCATTTAGTTTATTAGGTTCAACATTTGCTTTAACATTTTGATTAGCTTTTTCCTTTATCCTTTCTATGTGTTCTTGTTTAATTTTAGAACTTTCGCTCAAAGCTATCGCCAAAGGAACATTGCCTACAGTTTTTTCTAATCTTGGTTTTGGTTGTATTTGCGCATCTTCACCCTCTTTATAAGATTGAGGTTCATCTGCAGTATGGGTATGTTTCGTTTTATCAACATTATTGTTATTATTTATGTTATCTTTACTTGATTTGTCCAAATTTATTTTATTTTGCTGTCCGTTTGATTGAATACTATCTACAATAGGACTTGCTTTAATCTGAGGTAAATTTTGTGGTATATTTAATTGCGGTTTACTTTCTAATATAGTGTCTTTGCTTTGTTTCTCTGCGTTATTGACATTTAAAACGTTATTGGGTTCATGAATACTATTCTTCTTTTCACCTACGTTTTCGATATTTTTTGTTTCGATCTTTTTCATTAAAATAGGCTCATTTTTCTTTTCACCGACTGATTCTACTTTGGTATTGGGGCCCGGTTTTTCTTTGATGTCTTCAGTTTTCTTTAAGGTTTCTGCCGCTTTTTTGGCTATTTCATTAACAGCTTTATCAACAATTTTGTCTAATGGTTCTAATTTTTTGTCACCATTTATTTGCTCAACGGGCGCATCAGACACGCCTGTTAGACTCTGTATCGCCATATTTGCTATCTTCTGTATACTTTCAACAGCTATCTTTTTCGCTTCAGTGTTGTCTGTTTCTTTTTTATTCTTTTCTATTTCATCTTTTGTCTTTCTCAACACATCCAAAATTTCTTTCTGTTCTTTGATTAGCTCTTTTTGTTCTTGGCCGTGTTGTTTAATAGTTTCCATTAGTTGCTGGTGTTTTATCATATCTATTTTCTCTTGATTTGATTTCATTATATCAAGTTTTTCTTGATTAGTTTGGATCACTTGTATTTTTTCTTGATTTGCTTTTATTTCATCCTTTAGTCTTTCGTCCGTTTTCTTTTTAGTATTTTCACCGTTTGCTAGTTTATTCCCGTTGAATTTCTCCTCAACGTTTTGTGCCTGTTCTTCCGATTCTTTATTTATTTTTTCTTTATCATCTGGTATAATGTCCTTTTTATTTTCTAATATTTCTATTGGAGCAAGTTTCCTTTCATTTGACCGTGATTCAGGTGGAATTGGATTAGGCGGTAATGCAACAGAATCTCCTGCCACGTCATTATTACCATCTTTTTTAGGCTCATTAATGATCGGTTTGAGCTCTGAAAAAAAAAGTCACATTCAGTATAATAGTATAGAAAATTAGAAATATAAAACACAATAAAATTTGACTCACTTTCAGCTTTTTCCATTTTCTCAAAAAAATCTTCAACAATTTTGTCAATTCGTTCTTGAGTGATATATTTATCATCATACTTGTCCCTTGTATTTTCTGCAGCTTGTAAATTCGCGTACGTTCCCAAGACCAAAATAATAAGGCCTAAAACTAAGATGAACTGAAAAATGAAAAAGATATTATATTAGGTGTTTTATGTCAATTATCAAATATACCAAATAAATGTTTTTTTTTTATTTACCTTTGCTAATACTCTTTCATTGGTATTCTTAAAGGTGACATTAATAAAACAAGCGGTTGGGAACACCACACATATTAGAACTCCAATAGTGGACCCTACTAAGCCCAATACCAACTCAATATTAGGCAATAACAGACTTATAAATAGAGATACAGCTATAATAGCAACTGTTATGCATCGGAATGTACTCTCTGGTATAGAATGGTTTATGATGTGGTCGTGATGCGATGGGTGTACCTGAAAAATATGAGCACTGTAGTAAAAACGTTTTGTCGTTTGCGTTTTTGTCGTACACATTTACATTAAAATAAGATCTTTAGCATATTTGAATGTTTTGTTTTTTTAGATTTTTAAGATGCAATTGATAATGTTACATTGTCTTCTTGCTGTTATAAATCTGATTGAATTATGATAATTGTTTATCTTATATGGTATTTTTAATTAATTATATTAAAAAATTTAATATAATTAATTAAAAAAAAAGGGCTATCTATACTTATAATAAATCTGTAGAGAGGCCAATTCTGTACATGAAATATATTTAAAAAAAAACTATGAAGGGGTGATAAGGGATCGCTACTGATGCCAAAAATGCAATCAGTAAAATTTTTGTCTGTCTGTCTGTCTGTCTGTCTGTCTGTCTGTATATTCGTTATAGAAACAAAAACTACACGACGGATTTTAACCAAATTTGGCACAATTATTCTTCATACTCCTGGGCAGGTTATAGTAAAAGAATCATGTAAATCGGTGTAGAAACACCAAAGTTATACATGAAATACGCTATAAGTCATCGCGCGTGAATACAGAATCATGCAGCCATAAGGATTATTTTTGTGTATCAGTTGCCGCGTTCGACGCGCTTCGCGGCGGGAGCTATAAAAAGGCGGCGGGTCTACACCCGTTTCGCGTTGTCATGGCATCACGTGTGAACGGCTGAACCGATTTCGATAATTCTTTTCTATTATATTCCTTGAAGTACGAGGATGGTTTTTATGTAGAGAAAACGTAAATATGTACCACGGGCGAAGCCGGGGCGGACCGCTAGTAGTAAATAAAAGAAGAGCAAGGCGAATCTGGCACGACAGCAGGTTGAGTACAGATAAAACAAAATTCAACAGAGAGGCAAGAAAACTGAAAGATATGCTTCATAATTGGCGAAATAAAACTCTCGAAACACAACTCCAATCGCTGACTGCAAATGCCTCGACGAATTACTCGCTCTGGAAGTTTACAAAAAATTATGATCGTCCACAGAATGCTAAACCACCAATAAAAGGAACGCAAGGCTGGGCGAGGACACCAGAGGAAAAAGCAACCTGCTTTGCCGAACATCTAGAAAATGTTTTCCGTCCCAACAAAGAGACATTCACTGGACACGACGATGAAATCATTAATGCCCTTAAAGAGGATATGCAAATGTCTCTCCCGCCAAAACCAGTAACTACCGCCGAAGTATGGAGGAAGATAAAAGACCTTAAAGATAAAAAAGCGCCTGGTATAGATCTTATAACCAAGGAAATTTTAAAGCAGATGCCCCGTAAGCTTATAGTATTCCTGACCATCCTTTATAATGGAATTATAAGGGTTCAACATTTTCCTAATCTCTGGAAATTATCAAACATTCAGATGATACATAAGCCTGGCAAACCGGCTAATGAGGTATCATCATATAGACCCATTAGCCTATTACCGATACTGTCAAAAGTATTCGAAAAGATTTTGTTATCCAGAATGCTTACTTGCCTCGCAGTGAACAATGCTATTCCAGATCATCAATTTGGTTTCAGACAGGAACATTCCACTATTGAACAGGTCCATAGAGTAGTTGAAAGAGTCCGGAAGTCACTAGAAGAAAAGGAATACTGTTCATCGGTGTTTTTGGATATCCAGCAAGCTTTTGACAAAGTGTGGCACGAAGGTTTGCTATACAAATTAAGGCAAAATCTACCTCACAGCTTTTATCCACTTATAAAATCCTATCTTAGTGAACGTCGCTTTCAAATTCTGGAAAGTGGAAAGACATCAAACATCTACAACATCAGAGCAGGTGTGCCACAAGGTTCAGTGCTTGGACCAGTACTATACACACTTTTTACAGCTGACTTACCGCTTACTGAAAACGTTACTACCGCAACATTCGCTGATGACACAGCAATACTAGCAAGTAGTAAGGATCCGGCAATTGCATCAAAAAATTTACAAAAAGGTCTCAACGCGATCACGGACTGGATGGAGAGGTGGAAAATTAAAGCGAGCCCCTCAAAATCGGTACACGTCACCTTTACGCTTCGAAAAGAAGATTGCCCGCCTGTAAAGCTTAAAGATTCTACACTACCACACACTGACAGAGTCCGCTACCTCGGGCTACACTTGGATCGACGTTTGACCTGGAACCACCACATCAAAGCAAAAAGAGAAGAAATAAACATTCGCTACCGCAGCTTGTACTGGATACTGGGCCGGAAAAGTCGCCTGTCACTGGACAACAAACTACTGATATACAAAAGTGTAATTAAACCTATATGGACATACGGCATTCAACTATGGGGCAGTGCCAGTAATTCATCTATCTCGCTACTGCAACGACAGCAAAATACTATACTGCGAACTCTCAGCAATGCCCCCTGGTTTACTACTAATGCTGAAATTCAAAGCCACACTAACATATGCTCTATAAAAGATGAAATTAACACGCATACAAAATCTTATGTTGCCAGACTAGAGAAACATCCTAACAAACTAGCAAGCCAACTGATAAAAAGGTCCTACCACAAACGTCTTAAAAGAAAAGATGTAATCTAGCTTTATTACTTGAAGAGCAGTTGTCCTCACTGGAGGGCTCGCTCTACATGCCAAAATTTGCCTGACAACACATCCGCTTATAGCGAAAACCGCTGATTGCAGATGAAACAAAAGAGAAAAAAAAAAAAAATATTCACCCCAGCATGTAAGATCTAGACAGCAATAAATATAAATAGATAGAATACTAGAAATATATTTAAATAAATAAATAAATCATTTATTTGCACCATTATATGTTACAAAAATATAATGACCCAGGCTCCTAATATAGTTGTAAACTGTTTTTCAGGAGCCTGTGTTCACACTAATTTACTATCACTGTTACAATGGCGTATATACACGAATTTATGCAGCTTATTAGACATAATTTATTATAATATTATTTGTTACATTTCAAATTATACATTATAATATTGATTATTGTATGTATTACCTATTTAATAATTATGCATGCATTTATTATGTAGGTGTTCCACAAGGTTCAATTCTTGGCTCTATCCTTTTCCCTTGTTTTAAAATGCAATAATAATAATTAATTTGTTTAAAACGTTAATACTTACTTTTCTATACAAGAAGGAATAAAGGCTCGCTCTACACGGGAATATAATGAGCGGAAAACTGAACGCCACCGACATTACAAAACCTAGTTTGATGACGTCACTCGCCATCGTAGGGCTTAAGCTCATTAGAATGTTACCTGGAAAATTAAATTTTCAAGTAAAATATATGAATAATTAATAATTTTATACATAATTAAAGAATACAGTAGCTTTCATTATCAAATAGCTGTTTAAGTAGAGTACAAGAAAATAAGTTTGTTTAGTAAACATAATATGTTTAACCAGCCTATATGATAATTCAAGAGAGAATTTATCACATTAGATCACATTAATATCTATTCTAATATTGTAAAGCTGAAGAGTTTATTTGTTTGTTTGACCGCGCTTATCTCAGGAACTACTGGTCCGATTAAAAAAATTATTTCGGTGTTAAATGGCCCATTTATTGAGGAAGGCTATATATCATCACGCTAAGACCAACAAGAGCGGAGCAACGCGGGTAAAACCGCGGGCCACAGCTATAGTATGATAAATATCATTTTCATCTACAAAATATATCTATGAAACATACAAATTTACCTGAAATCTCCTGCGAGCCAAAAGCTATGTAACCAAAGAGGCCAAGCGTGAAGTACACAGCTGCGCAAATATTGATCGCATTCTTTGTTACCACGTTCATTTTTTCTAGCGACAGTGAAGGCATCGATTCGAATATTTCGAACAGTTGACTGAAAACAAATCTTATATATAAAATTCTCGTGTCACAATGTTAGTCTGCATACTCCTCCGAAAATGGTGGACCGATTCTCATGAAATTTTCTGTGCATATCGGGTAAGTCTGAGAATCGGCCAACATCTATTTTTCATATGTACCACGGGCGAAGCCGGGGCGGACCGCTAGTTTAATATAAGATTATTCTTTTTTTTAAACTAATATATCTACTTACAATAAAAAATAATGGCGGAAACAAATAATTAAAAAAAAATTTGTTTTTTTTTTTTATAGGTCACAAGATGTCATCTAACTTAGAGGTTGTTTGTTTGACTGCGCTAATCTCATGAAATAGGGGTCCGAATTGAAAAATCATTTAAGCGGTAATTAGCCCATTCATTGAAGAATATAAACTATATATAATAATGCTAAGACCAATAGGATCAGAGCAATGCAAGTAAAACCGCGGGGCACAGCTAGTTATACATAAAAAAAACATTCACACAGACAAATAACTTACGTTTGACAAAATAACGCCATGGAGAAAATCGGCACACATTGCAACAAGCCTGAAGGTTTCCACATTTCAATTTTATTATGTGCGTCTGTCGCAAACATCTGTGTCCCCGCTTCTGTTATTACCTAGTTGAGAAATTATTTTAATATGTTAAATATACAAATGTTATTTCGATGATTATATTCAATATTTTAATGATTTAAAACAGAATTAATAATGTGGAAATTTTCTATATATTTAAACTTAATCATGATTATTAGTGCATTTTTTAATTCCTCTGCTTCAATATTTCAAAGTTTTTTTTAGTTTATTATGGTTATAGTTTTTATTTGTATAAACTAATAAACCATTTTATGAAATACACAAATCCCTACCAATATTATAAATGCGAAAGTAACTCTGTCTGTCTGTCTGTCTGTCTGTTAGGCTTTCCCGCTTAAACCTCTCAAACAATTTTGATGAAATTTGGCACAGACAATCTTTAGACCCTGAGAAAGAACATAGGCTACCTTTTATCGCGAAATATGTACCACGGGCGAAGCCGGGGCGGACCGCTATAAAATAAAGATTTAATATTATTGAGCTCTAAAAGTTTAAGTCATAATAAAACTCAAGACAAACTTTAACTGTTATTTGGTTCACTAGGTTTTTAGAATTAATGAAACTTTATTTAGCTTAGTTTTTTCCAATAATAAATTAAATGCATACCTTCATAACAAGACAGAAGTAAAATGCGATAGTAGCCGCACTGACATTGCTCAAGCTATCCACATTTCTTAAGAGACCCAGTGGTAGCACACACACTAATGACACTATCACCATTATAGATGTCCTAAAATAAATAAAATGAATGATCTTTTTATCTTAAATTATAAAAAATATCAAAAATTTTTTGGGAACGTAGGATAAAAATTGATTTTATTAGTCCGGCAAAATAATGAAACAAAAATAGAGGATCTTATGTGCAAATACATGTTAAGTTTAATTTTTTTTATGTACTTTTAAAAAGACTAGACCAAGTTTAATCATGTATTTTGTATATATTCATTTCCTTTCTGGCATCATTTTGCACATAATCAACGATTCCTTTTAGACCAACAATTTTGTATGATTTAAATTTTAAATCAATAATTATCAACTGACAACTCTTAAGTTACTTAGTGTCTAAAATGTTACAAATTCAATACAATTCTTAAATATTATTTCTGTAACCCACCTCAGTATGTCGCTCTGGTTAATATTGAACATTTTGGATATAATCTGTGGTCCAAGATCACCAACTACCACAAAGTATGCTATACATGTGCCCATTAGAAATCCTATTATCCCAACTTCCACTGCCATTTTACCAGGCGAGCCAAATACATGGAACGCTACAAATAAGAAAAGAATGTATTTATAAATAATTATTATCGAACAAAGAACAATAAAAAATTAGACAATTTAATATTTATCTACTAATGCTGTAAATAAATTTATGAATTTGTTTTATCTTTTAACATATTTTTCTAATGATAAGCAAGTAGAGTTAATCTATACATTATTTATTTTTACTTTTCCATGAATAGATAACTAAAAATTGATTACCAATTTTATAATGTATATTTACCATTGTTTAACAAATGTAAAAAAAGTAGAATAATTTGTTCTCTTAAAAAGTTACTTACCAAGGAATTCAAAATTTCTCCTCCTTGTAATTATAGCAGATTTCAAAAGAAAATAACAACATAATCTTGAAACAAGGCCCATACACAATAGGATTAGAGTAGCTAATAATACACCACACTGCAAAAAAAATATATTACTGAAGTTAATACATACATAATTGAATACAAATGAAATCATGCCAAATATAGATACATCCATCGACTGTAACTCTAAAGCACATTTACTGATGCATTCCCTGAATTGAACCCCTCATAGGAAAATTATTAATGAACATATAGAACTTACTTGTTGAAAACAAAACGGCATAGCCAGGATACCGACTCCAATAATACTATTCGCTAACGTGATAGATTGACCCGTAGTACCCATTTTAGTTTAGTTACTGGAAATAAACTAAGTAATTTAAAAGTTTTCCAATTTCCTTTACATATCGACGACAATAAATGTATTGCACAGATGTATTGTTGTGATTTTTTGTTGATGGAGGGAGTAGGGACTATTGCTTCACTCTATTCACAGACTCTATTCAAAATTTATGACGTTACGAGGAAATCTTCAGTCATCACATGTCAAATTGTGTTTTGACACATTTTTCGCCAAACGTCACTTGCACCACAGAGCAAGTAATATTAGACAAGCACAAGGATCAAAGCACAGATGAAAGCCGAACAAACCATAAAATATAAATTTTAAGTAAAATGTTTAGAAGGATTTATTGTTTAATAAGTTTAAATACTAGTCAATAAGAAAAAGTAAAAAAAAAAAAACAAATAATATCCACGTCAATTAAGTTATTGTACAGTGCGACACAAAAGAGATGAAAATAAATGAGGGCGCCACCGTCGCTCATATAGCAACACTGATACTGCGACGCAAGCGATCTTGATACTATAGAATAAAAATCCAAAAATCTATATAATATAATCTAAAATAAATACCGCGATTTAAACCGTTATAATTGTTTCATTGTAGCAATAGTGTAAATTTAAGACAAAAATACATTAGTATTTTAATTGACCTACCTAGGTCAAATTTTACTTATTAATGTATTTGGAATTAGTTATTTTATAAAAATCGGTCAAGTGTTTAGACTGCAGAGGCGCACATAGAATCAAACATACAAACGAACAAGCATACATGCAGCTCAAACACATTACCCTCTTTCTGGGTCCGTCGGGTAGAAAAAAACAAGGCGATTTGAAAACCACATATTTTTATTTTTTTTGTAGATAAATTTTGTACATTAATATAATTCATCAAAATCTAAATATTCTACTCCTTCAAAGGACTGATCATCACTCTGTTTCGAAGTACTGGCAAGAGGGTACTGGGCATCTTCAGTATCTGTAAATATGATACAGTAAATATGATTTTTTTCTTATGTTTTGATTGATTAATAGATAGATAGCTGTATGAAAACAGTTATCACTATACTTTGTAGTAAAATCTAAACTAGGTACTTTATTTGAGGCTGGTTGGATTGGATATAACTTCTTGACTCAAATTGTGCTGGTCGCACTATAAAAACTAGTTTTTGTTTACATACAAATAACCTCAAATTAAATTGCGAAAACGTAATAATCGCCATACATACATACATTAAACACTCGTCACTAATGGAATATTCTATTTTACGTAGTATTGAGCAAAAATAAATGGAATCTCACCGGTATATTCTGCTGTACGTTTGTAAACGTTTTCCAAATCAGTCAATAAATTTCCAGCTTGAAATTCGGACAAACACCGAATAAAAACTTTATACACCACATCACGGACACCGCTACGTTTAACCTTTTTCATGATGTCTCCTTTTTTATTTAAATTTCTTGTTCTAAATAACAATTTTATCTCAATAATTCTCCACTTCACGAAAAAAACAACAAATTTTTATTCAACTTGACAGCTACATTGCCAATTCAGGGTTGCCAGGTAATGAAAAACGAATTAGTTCCAAAATAATTAATTTCATCTCTTTTATGTCGTACTATAAGTAGCGATATTATATTATATACTGTAGGTAGCATTCATAACTAAATACCACTAATAATGTGTATTAATAATATTGCATTATTTACTTTAAAAATTCAAGTGGGGAAATGATTTATGAGTACATAGTAAGTTTTCATTCACGCCGACTAGAGTTCGTGATCGTGTATAAGATGCCTAACCTCGGCGAATGACACTGTCTACCTCACTGGAATCAGTCACTGTCTTGTATTGACTAGATTGTCATAATAATAATATTTTACCTACCTTAGTTTACTACAAATTAAAATAATTATAACAAAAGCCGTAATGGTAAAAGCGTTATAATAATTTTTATAACAAGTATTCTAAAAAAATAGACCATTCATCATTATGTCACAGTTAAAATTGACTAAAGAAGAAACACTCAAGTTGGTGGAGTTATACAAAATAAATGATTGTTTGTGGAATGTTAAAAACAAATACTATAGAAATAAAGAAGCACGTATAAATGCATTACAAAATATTGTGGATGAAATGCAATTGACTGGATTTAATATTAAAGATGTACAAACCAAAATAAAATGTTTAAGATCAACTTATTATTTAGAACTTGATAAAATTGAGAAAAGTGAAAGACTGAATGACGAAGAAAATGTTTATGTGCCCAAAATCGAATGGTTTAATGAGATGCATTCTTTTATTTACGATGTAACCCTGAAAAGGAAAGTGCATGTAAGTTTGTTTTCATAATACAAGCGCAGTCCAGCGGCTTGAAACTAATTCCAGTATACTGGAATAATAGTGAATCCAGCAAAGTAAACTACCGCCTAATTTTATGCTTATTTTATGTGGTTCAGTTTAATTACCTGTAAATTTTTCATTAACTGTCCTGTAAATTTCAAATTTATACAAATGTATTTAAATTTTCATTTTAATGTGGAATAAAAAAAGATTTGAAATTAATTTAACCCTCAATTTTTTTTTTTAATAAACTGACAACCTGAATTTACTTAGTTCATAACATTTTATTAACGCATCTAAAATTTTCTTTTAATTCACAGGACTTTGAAAAGCTCTCACCTTCCACTCAGAAAAAAAATCGTAAAAAGAATACAGCAACTCCAATAAAAATGAAAATAGAAAAAGATTCAAGTGCAATTAAAGAAGAGGACGACGAATTTGATTCATTTGGCAAAATGGCGGCAAAATCTTTACGGAAACTGTCGCATCCACAACAATCAATTGCTCTCAAACTTATGTCCGATGTTTTGTACCATGCGAAAATGGAGCGCTTAAATGAAACTAGTACAGTCATATGCAAAGTGCCACGAAAAGTTGTTTCGATTGTCGCAGATGCATCTATTTCAGGCATTCTTCCGAGCCAAAACGGATGAAAGAAAAACTTGAGAATTTTGTTACTAACTACCAATGCATTGCTACCAAATTAATACATGCAATGTACAATAAAACAAGTTGTATTACATACATCAAATAAATTTATTTCTTAAAATTATTTCTACTTACATCGTCTTTGGCAATTAAAGCCAGTATTCCACATTTATAAAACTGGCAAAATGTATTGTTTTACCCAACGTTTTACCTAACAAATAAATAACAATCTTAAATATTTTCTTTCCTATTGCCACTTTGGTAGGTTTATTTTTTCTTTGGCTACAAAAATTTGTATATAACTGGCAAGAATTGATACAATACATGCAAACAAACCCTAACCATAATATTTAAATCTAATAAAATTACAAATTACCTTATAAATTATGACATAGGTATATACAAACACAAATTAACAAAAATGAACTAGTTAGAGATGTTAAAATTTTCAAGCATATAGCATTTATTTTTAAAAGGGATGACGGGTTTAAAAGGGATCAAATACGGTTAAAATTTTATAAAATGTTTGTTGGATCGAGAGCCTTATATTTTACATCAATTAATAATTTACTTATTGCGAAAAAAAACGTATTGTTACACATATATTATTATAATATCAATTATCAATCTAGAATTCGCCTACATACAGACAAATTTCAGCAAACGCATAGGTACATAATCTTATATATAAAATTCTCGTGTCACAATGTTAGTCTGCATACTCCTCCGAAACGGGTGGACCGATTCTCATGAAATTTTCTGTGCATATCGGGTAAGTCTGAGAATCGGCCAACATCTATTTTTCATATGTACCACGGGCGAAGCCGGGGCGGGCCGCTAGTGTATTTATAAATCATTTATTCGCTGCTAAAATTACCAATATTTGGTATCAATAAGTCTACGCTGGTTATCAAAGCACACTCACGCAATTTATCAATTACATAGTACAATAAAATAAATGTTTGATATGTGTAAACGTTTATCAGTAAATATAAAATTGTTAAAATGCTTTTATTTACGTAATTTTTTTTAAATATTAGTGTACCTGTACTATTTGTTATTTAACCACAAGTAAAACACTGGTACAAATAGCGCCAAATATTTTAAAAGGTAATACGGTCACTAAAACAATATTTTCTAGCATGTCCATAAATTATTACGTCACAACTAGATACATATATACATTTAAAAAAGCTACCATTTGGTAGATACCAATAATTATACTACGTACATTTTGTTATAATTATGTACTTATATTATTCCATATGTACGCAAAGATTTAAAATTTGTATTGTTTTAGTTGTAAAAGGAATATTGCTTCATAGTTATTAGGAAATATTTTTACATTACCCAATAACGTAATTAAAGGATAGACAGGTTTAATACACAAATAGGTAATATTGTGGCAACAGCCTACAAATGTCAGGCAATTGCCTGAGCTTGGTACCTACATATTTCCTTTCCATTCAGGCGTGTAAAAGGTCTAAACAGCTAAACATATTCTATCAGTGCCGTCTTTAAGGCAGGGCCCGCAGGGCCCTGGCCCGAGGCCCCGAGGTAGGCAGGGGCCCCACAATTCTGAAAATTTTCGATATACAACAACAAATTTTATAACATAATAAGAAAAATATCAAATCACACACTTGGTAAAATAGAAACAAGATTTTAGGGTATTAGTTTTTTAGATTCAAAAAAATTATTTATTGAACTCTCATATGTGGGGTGTTAAAGAGACGGGGTTACGATTTAGCCTATTGCGTTATTGTAAACTGAAAAATGATAAAGTTAAAATTTAAGGATTTTCCATCCCTTACATAGGCCCCAGCCAGTACCTTGGCCCATAGCCTCGTTGATCCTAAAGACGGCACTGTATTCTATAGATATTACCTATACGAAAAATATTTTTTATTCTACCAATGCGAAAATATGAAACATTATATTATATTGTTAAAACTCTTACATTTCATAGACAGCTATCGTAAATATATTATGTTAAATTTAAAAATAGGCGTAATTAATTAAATCCAAAATTATTTGTATTGTGTATTAACAGCCGTCGTTGTCGCTATAAGAAATTGAATATTGGCCCGGTTTGAGAAAATAGTCACAAACTTGTTTTTAATTTTATTATTATATGCATGGACGTATAAAAAAAGACGGACGGTATATCGCCTAAACATTGAGTGAAGCCTAGTAATGGCGGCGAAACATCCATGTGTGTGTGCCATGTTGCCATGGCAACAGCTGTGTTGATGACAATGGCGGCTGTATTTTTTTCTATTAATTTTGCCGTAATAATTTTGTCATTAAAACATAAAAGAAATAACTTGCTTCCCTGTGGAATGTAATCCCTTGTGTTTTGTTATTTAAAATTGTACTGTTGCGACACCATTTAACCACGCAAGACGGCATTTTAAATATTTTTTGTGAAACAGTGACGCAGTTAATCAGTCGGTAGTTCACGACGTAATGGCGGCCGACTAGCTTACTATGGTGAGAGTGTGTGCGTGTTTATTGTCTTTACACGATCGCTAGCTTACTATGGTGGCTTCACGTTGTTTGTTCGTAATACGGCGTCCGTCTTTTTTTATACGTCCATGATTATATGATTAAAATATTGCTTTATGAAAAAATTTAAATCCCTTTCTCCTACATACTTCCTAAATAATAAGTAAATAGCCTATCTATTTTTTTAAACACACCATAATGTTACTTATGGATGATTATGTATGTGGAATTACCAAATCTATTGCTTACACGTTGTACATTTATGATTTATCAAACTTGCTGTTTGTAAGTATGTAATTATTCACTTACATTTATGTAACGTAATAGCAAACATCTAGCTTATCTATACTAATATTATAAAGATGAAAGGTTTGTATGTATGTATGGTTTTCACGCATAAACTACTGGACCGATTTTGATGAAATTTGGCACAGATAATCTTTAGACCCAGAGAAAGAACATAGGCTACCTTTTATTGCGAAATATGTACCACGGGCGAAGCCGGGGCGGACCGCTAGTAAAATATAAGTAAACTAATAACCATTGACCATATCTTTTTTTTTCATAAATACCACAATTATTCCAGTAGTTACATATTTAATATTATTTTATGGAATTAAATCATTTTGTGTGATAACACAGAGAGTAACAAAATTTCAAAATAATTTGGAAAATCCAAAAGTGCACGCCTCATAATTTTTTTTTAATAAATATTTATTAATTATTATTTTTGTTTATTTAATAACAATTAAACCACATCGAATCAGACCCTGAAAAATGAAAGGGTTCTATTCCTGAGCATACTCAAGCGTAAGAGAAAAAAAAAGACTCGATTAGTAAAGTATTTCGGTCGCTATCGTGTTAACAAGAAAAAGGATCCGCACATACAGACACACGGACGTCCAAGACAGAACTTTTTTAAACTGTTTTTTAACTAGTTTAAATAACGAAAATGACATCAAAAATATCATGAACGTTAAAAATAGTGTTTTTTCTTAATATGTGTGTGTATGTATTATCTTACAAGTGCAATGTATGATACATAAAGACATTTTAAGTTTGAAAAATCAGATGTTTTGCGCGAAGTGACAGTAGTACCCACCTCAACGCTTCGCTTATGAGGCGTGCAACAGTTGAGAACCCATTATTACATCATTTAAAAATTTCAATCTTATATATATCTTATATATATTCACTATTCCTACACATATACAAAGACAAATAATGGCACTGGATTAAAAATAACAACATAACAATAAATTTTAAAATGTGTCAATATATAATAAGTGGCATGAAAATTTAAATTACTTATATTATTTTAAAAACAATAAACTCAATATATAATAATTTAAATGGCACATAAATAATTGAAACACTATATTATTGGGTTACAAATAAAATTAAAAGATGCATTGTTACTATAATATGTATACTATACCTAAACTTTGGTTAAAGTTATTATTATAAAACTTTTTAATTCTGAACCTTGAAATGGTGTTGGTTAGATCTTTAAACATTCTGAATTCTGATAATATTAAACAATCATTAATATATATTTTATGTATTGTATAAAAATGTTACAATCCTAATCTTTTAAGAATTTATATGAAAATAATATTTGTTGATAAATAATTACCTTATTGATACATAAATTCCATTATATTAGTGATGCTGAGTAATAAATTATGTTAAATACTTAACTTATCCGAAACATTACTTGATACCCAATAGGCATTCCTTTTCTTTTAACCGCGCTTTTTCTCATCAGTCAACAGTTCTAAAATTTGCTCTGTAGTTTTTTTTTCCTTCTTTAGTTTTTCCATTTGTTCTTTGGGCACAGTTCCTTCAAGTAGTATTTCAATGTTAGTGTTGAGACGATTAAAAGGCGTTAAAGCCAAATCTTTGCACGGTTTATGGCCCATAGCTTCAAGTGACTCCACAAGCAATTCATCAATCAAACGTTTGTTGAAACCTGTTATAGAATGATCTATTACTATTTTATATACATATTTACAGACGTAGAAGTAGTAATTATTAAGTAGTTTTTTTGCTTTCAAAGCACCCACATTACACCAACATAATTTTTAAAACTGTTTTACCGACAGCTTAGGCCCTATACACTTATTCCAGAAATGATTCTGAAACCACCACCAAATTTGCAGAGAAAACATCTAAAAATAGGCAAGCCTTGTCATCATGTCACATTTTATTACCCTTCACCTTCCAGCACCGAAATAATTAACCACATGGTAAACAAACGTAACTCACATTACCCATTTCATTTGGGGTTTCGGCTGCATCCGGGCTCAAGAATTATGTTGTATAAGATAAATCTGTGTAATTCAAGCCATGTAATGTAGTGCTGACTCACTCAAACTCAACCTAAGCACACATCAACACAAAAACACTCACACAATCGCAACCCATCACGAATTTGTGGTACCTATATACTTTTGTGTATATTTAAATGACTGCAATGTATTGTATATGTTGTGCATATAGATTGTTACAATACAATAAATAATGTAATATTTCAATTTAATGAATGCTTTTAATGGTATTCACCCACTGACTGTTTAAAATAAATGTTTATTACTGATATTTGAAGTTTACCTTCAAATTTTAAAAACAATGGAAATTTATATGAAAATGTATTCTATGATTCCTGTTATTTGCGCACACACAGGAAGCAGTTTTCACACTAACTCAAAAGACAAATAGTGCAATCCATTTTGTTTAATAAATAAAAAATTGAAAATGTACGCACCTAGATATTTCAGTTTTTCTTTTGTCGCTATCATTGTTAGAAGAAGAGCTAGTAGAAACCTCATGCGCGTCAGCCTAGTGGCAGACTCCTCGTCTGGATCCCCTTTCTGTGATGACTTAGAAGCTTTTCGATTTGCATTGCAACTTTTTGTATGTTCTGATAAATCAGCCTTCAACTTAAAGAATTGTTTACATTTTTGGCATCGATAAGGGTTTTCTTTGCCATGAATGTTTCGCATGTGTGCCTTCATGTGTGGGAGTTGTGAGAAATTTATTGGACACATGGCACAAGTGAACGGTTTTTCACCTGTGTGCCGACGTATATGTAACATCAAGGCATTTGAGTGTGTAAATGGCCTCTTACAAATTCTACAAGTGTAAGGACGGGATCCACTGTGTGACCGACGATGTACAGTTAATTGTGTTGACTGAGTAAAACGTTGTCCACATTCAGGGCATACGTGAGGGCGATTCTTTTCATGTGTGCGCATATGTTCAGCTAAATGACCCTTCAAATATTTTTTACATATTTTACATTGTATCCTGTGTCCCGAATGACAAATTTGGACATGACGTTTCATCGAGTTCATTCTCAGAAACTCCTTACCACAATGCTGACACATGAAATCTTTCACTTTCAAATGTACTCTATAATGGCTGGTGAGCCGGTTCCTACAGTCAAATCCCATCTCACAAACAATGCACAAATATTTTCCATCGACCAAATGCTGTTTCTCATGTTCAATGAGTTCATGTTGTTCATAATATTTTTCCTTGCAATATATACACTTAAACATTTTTTCATTACGGCTATGACAAGCCAAGTGGTGTTTTAAATTTGCCTTTAGTAAAAATGCTTTATCACATATATTGCACATATAATGTATGTTCCAGTTTGGATGTTGTCTCTTAGAATGGGCTGACAAGTATATAAGATTACTGAAGTATTTGTTGCATTGAGAACAAGCGTATGATGTCAACTTATCATGAATGGATAAATGTCTTTTTATTGCTGGTTTGGTTCTAAATATTTTATTGCAATAATCACATTGGAAAATCTTTGGTGGTGGAGGAGTTGGTGTTTCATTATTGAGATCCTTCCCAGACTCGATGTTAGTTTTTGTGATTTCAGTATTATCGCACTGGCTTTTATTTTGATTTGGGGATTTATCTATTTGGCTATCTGTTTTTGAACCAGAATTTGCAACAGTTCTTTTTTTAGCACTTTTTCTTACTTTTTCATCTTTATTGTTGTTTTTTAGCCTTGTATTCTTGTGTACTTCCTTTTTTGGTGATAAGTCACTGTCTTTAATCTGAAGTTCAGTCTTTAAAAGCTCATTAAAGAGCTTTATGTCTATCTTTGTTTTTTGTTTGATGCGGCCACTATTAGTCAACAATTTTTTAAGGTTTGGCTTTTTATATTCATTGGATTTATTCTCTTCCTGGTTTGTATTCAATTTACATATAGTTACCTTCTTCTCTGGCTTTTTCTTTAATTTCCCTCTTCGTTGTCTTTGTACAACATCTGTTCCTGTCACATTTTGTACATTTGTTAAAGATTTTCTGGGCCTGCCAACTTTCCCCTTTGTGTTAATCTTTGTAGATGCGGCTTTAGTCGTATTAACTCTACTCTTAACATTAGCCATTATGAGAAACTAGCGTGTGTTATCACCCATTAGTAATTACATTATTTACGTTACCTGATAAAATGTGATAAGAATGCAGTAGCAAGCGAGAAACCCACCACCAGCGAAGAGAGTATAGCTTAAATTAGTATGTACACGTCTTTGTTGAAACGATATTGAAACTAGATGTGCTCGCTGCGTACTTACATGCACTATTTTAGTTACTTCATAATCACCTCTAACTAAACCAATCGGTTACGTGCATAGATAACGATGTTCTGATGTGTGAAGGACAAAACTTTAGCCTTTTGTCTTAAATGTATGCAGCGATTACCTTATTTCATCTTCTTGCATTTATCAATTGTTTAAAACCGCCTTGATATACATTTTAAACCTTGAGTTGTATTACGTCAATAAAACACGAACTAATCATGAGAATATACACACTGTAATAAATTAAATGCTTATTTATTTATTGATATAACTCACTTTTGTATTGCATTTGTACAAGTTAAATAAATACTGTTTATTACAAAGGCAAGCAACAACCACAAAATGTAATCGAAATGTCACTGAGCGATGAATACGAAATGAAGACATAAATCGATTGTCGAATACGAGTTATCGAGTGACGCGATTGTCGATATTAAAATGATAAAGCAAATTTAACACAACAATAGGTAAATAATTTATCACCGTATTTATTTATAACAACTAGTAACATAGATATTTATGAAATTTATAAGTCAAAACATTTCAATTTAAAAGTTAGTACAGCGTAGAGGGCACGATAAAAAATATATTCTGCGCATAATCGCAAATTTAATTGAACCATGATGTAACCAATCGCAAATTCCATTTTGTACTACGCTTTATTGTGATTGGCGAAAATTAAGGCAATATTTTAATGAAATAGCGATATATAGGTTCTCAATAAAAAGCCATAAATTAGGACAAAAGTATTGATTTTGAACTCTACCACGCCTTCACCTACCGGAATCCGCAGTCTATTTATAAAGTCGTTAGTCGTTACCGTACCGTAATGATGCTTACAAGAAAGTACAAATCGATGACTCAAATCGTTTCCCTGTGAAAACTTATACATATTTTAAATTCTGGAATGGACAAATTCCCTACAAGCGTTTGTTAAATTGTCATATTTCATATACCGGCAATATTTTATTGAATCGTAAAAAGTAATAAATGTTTTCAATTATTAAAATAATATTTAAAAATGTAAATAATGTAGTAAGTACATAAGTGTTACTAAAACTAGTTTTTGCAAAAAATGGGCGTTGATGTCTTTAGCTCACAGTTCAGTTTAAGTACTATTAAAAAGACATCAACGATATTCGGCAAATTGCGGAAACATACAATCAAAACTTCGTCATTTAACTTTTTTATTTATTCATTTTCATGTGGATATGTTACCTACCTATATAGGTACTTATTAATTAGTATAATCTTTAATTACCTGAACAGATTAGTTAATCTTTACCTATAAATATAAGAGGAAATCGTAACAGTCAAACCACTAATATAACTCAAGGATACGAAGACCGAAGTACGAACGGATATAAATATTCATAAGTTAGATTTTAATTATTTAACTCACTGTCCACTGCTAAAACTAAAAAAAGCAAAAAAATATTCCAACTCGGATGGAAACGGTTATTCATTACAGGCCTATAGGCCATATATATATTATATCAGCAGGCTAAGACCAAGAAGAGCCGTGCAATGCGGATAAAACCGCGAGGCACAGCTCACATATAAGTGGTACAAGATTTCATGAATGTCCTTATTACGTAAAGTCAGCGAGTACCATCTATTAACACGGTCTAGGAAGAATAATGTAATTTCATGGTGTTGTTTACATAGTTGGCTGCAGATCTTTCAATTTGAAAAACTCATGGGTTTATGACAATGCTTTCAAACAATATCACTGCTCGATTAATATAACATGAGGCCATTAAAAATACCATTATTTTGCTCATACAAGTCTTGCTAAACTAAATTTTACAACCGAAGTACCTACGTAAGAACATTTAATAATCTTATAAAGAAGACAGCACTGCCTACTTGTGTCCAATGTCTTTATCGTTATTGGTATTGACAATTTTTACTGAAAAATTCAACAGTCTGTAGATAGTCATTGTAGCTAACCATCTGTTGCCCCGTGCCCGTCCGACTAGGCGTTCTTCCGGCCTCCTCAACTCAAGCGACAGCCCAAGCCGAGGTTCGTGATCCCCGTCAAGGGGGGACCCCCTTGCGTATGTCGCTACCAGGGTGAACCTTCAGTTCACCCATGTGGTCGCGTTAAGATAATATAGAAGTCATGCTGGCTAAAATCGAGAGACACGTCACCCAAAAAAAATACCATCTGTATATAGGTAGGGTTTTATTATAGCAAATTGCCTGGCCACACTTAAGAGCCAGTCGTGTCTGCTATTTTGATGCTTTCCCCATTGTGAGCGAACAATAGCGGACTGCACGGACGGGCCTGCGTAGGTGCTTGCGCAATTTTAACGACACTGTTTCATTTCCTCGTGATCATTTGATTGAGGATGTTAGTGCATACGGTTTATCCCCATTTAACTGTATAACATAAACGAGATGTCTTATACCTCGTATTACCACAGATACTATAAAACTATATCTATATATTATGTACTGTATCTACTACTACTATGTACCTACTATCTATCTAACTACCTATCTATAAGACAAAGTTTTTTAAAATAGTTGACTACCTTATACCTACTTGTCTCAATTGGCAATTTCAAATTACAAGGTTTTGAATTCAATCGTGTCAAAGAAATATAAAACAAATAAAATGAACAATGAACAAAACACAATTGTTCTCTAGGATCACGATCGCACTTATCTAGAAAATCGCTGAACCACTTCAGATGCGGTTTTCTTTTCAATAGATATCTAATAAATTCTACTTGAACGAAGTCGCTGGTAACTACTAGAATAAACTAAAATACTTTTAGCTCACATAAAACTAATTTATTAAAAATAAATGATGTAGGTACCCAATTCTAAGGTTATTACCGTATGTTTAATGTTTTTTTATTTTACATTGTATCTATAGGACAATGTGATTTGGTAATGTTTAAACTGTTTTGCAATGGTTACCATACATTTTATTGTAATATTTTTATTATGTAGATAGCATCTGTTTGTTACGTTATTACGAAATTTTTGTACGACATCATCGTGGAACATTGTAGACAAGCTGATGTTTCGTTTGAAAAGTTATAATTTTAAGTGGTGGTCATATCAAGATTATAAAGTCCTTAGATAGGTTAAATATTATATTAGGTATACGGATTATACTTGTTTTGCTCGTCGTTTTGGTACTCAATGTATGACGGACGTTTATAGTAGACCAACGAGCATACAATCAATTTGGTTATATGCTCGATGTAGACGATACAATTCGTAGATCCCGAGAGGGCGGAGTCTAAATTAAGTTATGTTCTAGATCTAGACATCAACGGGATACTAAGCACTAGCTAACGTGTTGAAATTTAGTAGGTACCTACTAACTAACCAGGTACCCTGGTAGGTATTCATTTGATATTTTGTACAAAATTATTTTCATGAGTTAGAACTTTTATGTTTTTTATATTAAATACCTAAGTAGTTAGTTACATGCCATTTA
The DNA here is from genome assembly GCF_061535455.1 of Colias philodice. Classification (NCBI taxonomy): domain Eukaryota; kingdom Metazoa; phylum Arthropoda; class Insecta; order Lepidoptera; family Pieridae; genus Colias; species Colias philodice. Next base: position 8,701,898 of record NC_143097.1, read on the forward strand.
TAATTTTGTTTCTTTCAAATTACAAGAAAGTAGAAACATTGCTCAAACGCGTATTTCCATTCTATACATAGCCAGAACGCAACCATAGGAAACTGCTCGTGTATATTTTGTAATTCTGTTTTTAAATTTGTGATTATAATATATACACGAATTTTGCGTCCTGATCGTGTACATACTTTGTACCACGGATGCTTGCGTCCTCAAACATTACATCTCAATTAAGCATAATCATACTATTTAAAACTCAACCTAATCGTGTAATTACCTACAGATAGATTTATGTATAAAACAAACGTTATAGTAATAAGACTGAGGGGCGATAACATCTTAACTTTCATATTTAATATATCAAACTATCTACAATTATAATCTACATTCTACACGATATCAAAGAACATACACGAAGATAAGACGATAGGCCTTTGTAAACTCATAGAGAACGTTGAACTAAGATGTATCCATACAAACGAAATTTTACGCATCGACCCAATTTTTCTTCATAATAACGTCACAGTCTAGATATAGCGGATGAGGTTGTCGTCGAGATGTCGCCTTGCACGGTTTGTTTGATTTGAAAAGTACTTAATACTAAGAAAACCTGTTACCAAATCTGCAACACTTATTACAAACTTGTTTAATTCGACATAGGTATTTTATGATGGGCCATGCCCATGTGGTATTTTCGGTGGATTGACCACTGCGCCACAATAAATTGCACGAATGAAAAGATTTAATTTGATCCTGAGACTTTACCTACACCAGGATTTTCACACTTTGTTTTTTTAATGAGCTGATTTTAAAGTCTGTGAAAAATGAAAATGTATCCGCGATACGTAGCCTTATCTAAACAAGGGACACTTTTCCGTTAGGTAAATAAGGCGGTACAATAAGTCAATTTATGATCCCCATCTATTAGGTGCTACAACACAAAATGTGCGTAGGTTTCCCACACGATGATTTAGACATTTAGTTAGGCACTCAAAAGGGAAATCTTACACATAATTTTCGCTCTAATAAGTCGTTGTCACAACGAGCTAGGTATATCACATATAATATCTTGTAAGTAGTTCATAGTTATGGGTCTAGCATAGACTGAGACCATATTAACTTGGCTATTCTATGAGCGGGGATTGTTTTCCATTCGCTGCACTTCTTATTGTCCCTTGACTTCCACAATTTATTCTTCGATTCGGTCTCGAAGTGGAAGGAAGTCGCCGTTACGCGCCAAATTCATACCATTGTTTTTTTTTTCGTTGTATCTAGTACACTGGCACTTGTCCATTCAGCCAAAAGTTATATTTTCATGTCTATTATCTGTGAGAATGGTGAAATTCTGGTGGATGTTCATATTTATCGCTAGAACAGTTTTGACTAGTGACAATAATTTACCCGATTTAGAACCGGAAAAAGGTACGTATATCACTTCGCATTAAATATGTATATATATTATTTTGAATGTGGGTATTTAAAAAATAATAATAAATTTAATAGGGATGTAACGATACATGATTTTGCCGATACGATACCGATACCGATATTTGTAGTAATGTATCGGCGATACCGATACCGATACCGATATCGATGGCTTGGTAGAAAAATAAATAGTGAATTATGCATGAAAAGTTACCAACATTTAACAGAGACAACTGTTAATCGTATTCTTTTAAATAAAAATGCCAAATCAAAAAACAACAAAACCGTTTATTTTAGTATTATTATTTTACGAAGTCAGTTAAACTTTAATATTAATGTTAAGATTAATGAGATTATCGATAAAATAAAACATAGAAATTCTGCAGTCGGCCATCTTGACTGAAACACGCGTGACGTCACGTCTATGTAAATAGCTTCGCGTCAGGTATATTTTGTTGTTATGAATATGTTGAGAATACACATTTTTATCTATTTTCTATTTTTTAACGTATGCTTTATCGACTCAGAACAGAAATATAATTGTGAATTCACGAATATGTGGTTCGGGTTTCTCTCCGTCCAATTTATACAATCATTTCATATTATTTTCTCTTTAATACTTTTTTTGGGTATTATTTTTATGTAGATTCACATTGCAATAATGCAACCACTTATAAACTTTGAAATTAGATTCTATAATACTTAATAATTAAATATTTGTTTAATTTTGCTTCGCTATGCATACAGATAATTACGTATTTACGTAATAGTGACGTCACGCCTACGCCATGACACCTGTGAGCTGTTTTGGCACAGTTAATAAATATTTTTTTAAAAATAGCTTTTATCTTCGTTAAATTTAAGTATATTAGCGAAATATAGGGTTTTTCTTGTTTAATAAACGTATACACACATTATGGAAGAGGTTTTGAAAATCTTTCGTCATGCCTATTGGTAGAGTTTTTTCAGAAAACAAAGTGCGCACGCGCGGGCGGCCTCCCGCATCGTTCATTGGGCGCGGATTTTTGAATTATTTGATATCAAAAAAATTGGTTGTTTGTAAAGTAGGTTTACGATCGAGATGTTTACGTGATAACATAATGCAGTGGCAGCGCTCGAGATGAAACGGGAGATCGGTCCGTCTCTCTCTCGTTATACCTGCGATCGCGCTCGTGAGGTTTTGGTGTGACACAAGTTTATGAACATGTCACCCGACTAAAACGATTTTAAAAACGTTAACACGTTAAAAATTAAAAAAATTCAAAATTATTTATTTCTTTCCTTTACATAAACAAATTTGTGATTGGAACACTCCTAGTAAGCAAATAAAATGCTTGTGTCAGGAGGTTCCGCTCTTCCTTAACACTATTACAGAAACAGAAATAAAACAATATGAATGAATACAATGCAAAAACATAAAAGAAAAGAAAGAATTTAATAAAAAAATATCGGTATCGGTTGATTTATTATCGGCGATACCGATATATCGGCTTGCCGATATATCGGCCGATATATCGGTATCTGTATCGGTATCGTTACATCCCTAAAATTTAATAATCCTTTGAAATCATTTTTATTAATGGCAAGATAGGAGGTACATATAAGGTAAACACTTGGTAAACAAGATTCGTTAAATTAAATTCAAGTTAGTTAAGTACCAAATTAATGTTTTAAGTAATTATTAATTAAAAATTTGTAATGGGCAAGCAATATATGAATTTACAATTTTATTATTAGTGTTTGAAGGTAAAATATGTATAATTAACAATAGTAACAACTAACTATGACCGTTACAAATTAAATTAGGCGGATGAAGTTCACATAAAAAGGCGCACGCAACAATACATTTCCCACGCTTTTCTTTTTTCGTCATTTTTATGGAATTGAGTTACTCTATTTGTATATTGCAATAATAAACAAATTAGAAAAACTTTATATTTTATCACACAACCCACATCTCTAACTCTCTTTTTCACGCTCCTACCCACAAAACAATGGAAGTGAAAAGAAATAATAGACCGTTTTGGAATCGCGCATTTACTTTCATTTAGCTATAGTTATGTTATTGTAAAAAAATGGGAGGATAATATTATTGTATTATTGGTAAATTTTATACGCATTAATCGTATGTTTTACATTTTAGAGAATCTAATATATTTTTTAAAGTATTCACTGTTCAATTTATTTGTAAACTGGAGTCCGGATTGTTACATAGCTCAATTATCAATATGATTAGGATGGGTAAGTTATAAAGATACATTAATGGATCTCATGTGGCATAGTCTCAGTGAAGCTTATGGAGGTCATGAGCGAATATACCGTCTTGACAGACTCTTTTGTACAGTCAAGTGGTAAACGCATCAGCCCGTATCGGGTATGAAAAACAAAATATGTTGTATTCACACATTAGCACCGAATTACATAATACCTTCATAATACTTATAATTCGGGTACATAATATCTGATATCAAATAAAAACTTTTTACCCAGCATAGGAAATTAATTAATTTATTACAGACTAGCGGTCCGCCCCGGCTTCGCCCGTGGTACATATTTACGTTTTCTCTACATAAGAACCATCCTCGAACTTCAAGGAATATAATAGAAAAGAATTATCGAAATCGGTTCAGCCGTTCACACGTGATGCCGTGACAACGCGAAACGGGTGCAGACCCGCCGCCTTTTTATAGCTCCCGCCGCGAAGCGCGTCGAACGCGGCAACTGATACACAAAAATAATCCTTATGGCATGATTCTGTATTCACGCGCGATGATATGCGCGTATTTCATGTATAACTTTGGTGTTTCTACACCGATTTACATGATTCTTTTACTATAACCTGCCCAGGAGTATGAAGAATAATTGTGCCAAATTTGGTTAAAATCCGTCGCGTAGTTTTTGTTTCTATAACGAATATACAGACAGACAGACAGACAGACAGACAAAAATTTTACTGATTGCATTTTTGGCATCAGTAGCGATCCCTTATCACCCCTTCATAGTTTTTTTTTTAATATATTTCATGTACAGAATTGCCCTCTCTACAGATTTATTATAAGTATAGATGTCCTTCTCTGTTGAAACAAAGGTCAATATTATTATTTGTTACAGGCTCCAGGTTTCTACCCCTGTTCGATAGGCGGTATGATGACAGACCTCCACCAATTGGTCATCTTCCACCTTTAACTACCGTACCCGTGGCAGGTGAAAGATGTTCATCAAGGCTCGAAACAGCGCTCGAGCAGTTGAAGCGACGGAAGAGAAATCAATCAAAAAGCTTGGATACTCCCTTGGTAATTGCATTGTGACCGTACTAAGGTTTAGGGAAGTTTCAAACAACAAACAAACAAAAATACTTTATTGTGCACCACAGAGAAAAGTACAAGTAAGGACACAATACATTGTTAATAAAAGAGCACAACAGGCGGTCTTATCGCTCAGACAGCGATCTCTTCCAGACAACCTGGTGGACAAGGAGACGCAGTGCAAAAGTAGTAAAATAAAGAAGTTTCATGTTATTTGTTTCATTGATCGATCTTTAACGAACACGTGATCATGTTAAAATTTATCGAATCGAACTTTTTGTGCGTTTGATATGTCCAGCAGCGTTTGAACCAGCGCGAAATGTTTTTTAACCATATTATTGAAACTATCACTCCCATAATATTCACAATCAAGCTATCACTATTCTTTACAATTCTTTGTTTATAAAAAAATCCTTGCTTTACAGAGCCAAAGTATAGATCTCAACGGATACAGTTTATCTCAAACAATGAGAACCGCCCCAATCGATATGATCGTCACAAGGATGCGAGTGAGGCTGCCCCAAAACACTAATTGGGTTCGAGTGGAAAAATGCTTCTTCGACCCTCGCAATATATCCCTGGATACAATGCTGTTGTTCCATGACATAACTATATCTGGGAACGTGGATTTATACGATGTGAACGAACTGGACCGTGCAATGCCTTCTTCTCATCGACTGAGAAGAAACTACGACGATGTTCCCTACTACACGGATACAAACAGACACCGCGGTAACAACGGTTGTAACATGATACTTAGACTGCGCAAAGCCGGCATAGGTTTCCACACCCGTCCTCTACACCAACAGCCGGGAAAATTTAACGTCAAAACTGATTCAGAATTCGTCGAACCAGGTTTTATCAGTGTTTACGCCTACGGTTGTGAGAAGTATATCAATAGAAATTCGGTTAGAAACAAGGATAATCTACCGTTAAGGAGGAGACGAAGATCTGACGAATTTACTTTCGATCCTCGATTGGACGAACCATATAAGGATTCTTATGATGAACTGGATAGCAAAGCTTCAGAGAACTACGACACTTTATATGAAGGTAGAAGTAATAGGATGAATTATGGCAGAAGCAAGTTTTATAAGCCAGAGGTCGATTTAGATGATGCTGAAGACATTTCCAGAGAAATGGAGGACATTTTCACTAAAGGAATAAGGACACTTTTAACTACATACATGAAAAAGGAATTACAGCCTGCTATTAAAGACACTCTTATGAGAAACATGGGTTATGTGATATCTTATGGATGAGTAATAAATGGTTTTATAAAATGTTTTTTTTTTTTTAATATAAAATTAATGTTATGAGACCAGATTCTTTTTTTGAGCAACTATGCAATGCTATAATTCACTTTCTTGTTCATAGTCATCACTTATTGGGATAAAAGATTTTAATGTAAACTAAGTATTCCAGTAAATTGTGATATAATTTACACAGACTAGAACATTGATATGAACAATTTTTTAACAATGTAACTAATACTTAACTATCACAGTTTTCTTAGCAAATACAAAGCTAATAGTTTCTAAAAGATAGTAAAGCTAACACTATATTCACTTCATAAGTAACATTATTGTATTACATTTACAGTCAAATTTTAATTCACATTAATAAATTCACATATAAGTCAAATAATTAGTTTATCTGTCTGTCAGATCAAGTACAATGCTTATAAACAAACACAATACAGATAAAAAAAAATCTTCCATGATTAAATTTTTTCTCTTACAAAATAATATTAAATAATTTACAATTATCATATACTTAAAATAATATGCTTTATTTCATCATAAACTGTGAAATGTAATGCAGAAACTACAACAGCTTTTAATATGCTTGGTCCATAGCCTTTATACAATGCTAGAAAACCTTCTTCACTTATTGTCAAGAATATACAATGCACAGTACCTCTACAATACATTTGACGACCAAATGCTTTCCTGTGTTCCTGAAATCCCTGTATTTGCAGCCTTTTCTTAATAACATCAAACGGATACACAGCTGTTTTTGATACAAAACCAGCCATGCTACCAGCAAATGCATTAGCTATAATAGATGTTTCTATTGTTGAGCTCATATCAGTACTTCTTTGGAAGAAAGCTATTTTATTTAGAATATTATCTGTAAACAATTTATATACAGCAAACTGAATACCTGCATATGGTGCTATTTGAGCTACAGTGGGTACCAATCCTTTGAACAGTGAAATTGGTCCTTCACTTCGAATCATTGTAAACAGAGCATCTGTAAAGCCTCTGTATGCTTTATTTGTTTTCTGCTCTGCTATTAACCTAGTTCTTACTGTATCGAATGGGTATGACGTAATTGTGGCAAACGTGGCGGCTATTGCACCGTTCGAAAAATTAATCCAATGTTTATTAGCTATATAAAACTGCGGATCAGTCTTTTGATACATTTGAGTCAGCTTTTCGTACACTGAAAATTGTACCACGCCGAAGGATATGGATAACATTTGTGCAGGAATGTGGCCACTCCATAATGTTGATATACCTTCTTCCTTGACGATCGATGATACAGCTTGCAGCACAGAACTGTACTTTGATCCATTTCTGATCGGTTCTAGCTGTAATTGGAATCTTATTTTTAGGACATCTAGAGGTTGTGCTATTGCTCTCGTTACTGCGCCTGATACTGCCCCGGCAAATGCACTTTGTGCTACGGATACTTCAGGTTTTGAACTCTGCGCATAATGAACCATAATTGTTCAAATTTTTAATTAGACACCACCTATTTATTTATATTTTTTATATTGCCGCCGTCCCATACGTGACCAAATCTGTAATTTGACGTTTTGACGTTGATTTAACAGCTGATAGCTGTCAAGTGTCAAACCACTAATTTCAGACGTTTCGTTTATTCCCAACGTGACATTGGCAGAATGGAGAACACAGAACACAAGAGGGTCAAATATTATTATAACATACACTTAAAATATTAGCGTAGATCACGTCCATTACATGAGTTTTTATTTCATTTAATATATGCAGTATTTCCGAAGTTATGACGACGAGAAGTTTAAATTTCCGACTTCACGCGCGCTCACGCTATGACGTCACACCGGTGAGCCCGCGATTGCGATACTGCGCGGCGCTCGTTCCAGTGCACTTTGTTTCGTTTATGCTGTATCAAGAAGCTTATATCTTATACACTGGAGATTGCACTATGACCAGTGGCGTAGCTAGGGGGACAAGGGCCCTGGTGCATAGGGAAAGAATCGGGCCCTCCTCCTCCCCTCTTTCCGCGTAGTTTGAACTTATATTTGCCTTCAAAATTATTGATAAGAATAAGAAAAGAAAACAGTAAGTGAACTTATCCCTAGTAGGCTAAATCCATACGTCGTCTCGATTAGAATCTCCATGTGTTTAATAGAAGAAAAAGGGAATAAATATACAACGACGCACATGACAATATAGAATATTTATTATACAGATGAGATTAATTAATGGAAAAAACGATTTTTAACAGAATTCCCCGCCCAATTCACAATCTCTTGCGCTTTAATTTTTGCGAATTCGTCTATAATTTCACTCAAATCCAAGTTTGATGCCGCCTCATTTTCTATTGCAATCCATACTAATATTATAAATGCGAAAGTAACTCTGTCTGTCTGTTACTCAATCACGCCTTAACTACTGAACCAATTTGCATGAAATTTGGTATAGAGATATTTTGATACCCGAGAAAGGACATAGGCTACTTTTTAACCCGGGAAATAGGATAGGTTTTATCCCGGAAATCCCACGGGAACGGGAACTATGCGGGTTGTTCTTTGCCTGCGCGGGCGAAGCTGCGGGTGGAAAGCTAGTTAACGATAAATGTCGGAGGCGATCTTGTCGAATGCTGTTTCTTAAATAATTTTTTATAATCTTCAGTTTACTGAAAGATCTTTCTGCTGCCGCGGAAGTAACAGGAATTGTATGAAACAGTAGCATCGCTGTATACACTTCCGTAAGGTCACATTCGAGCACGCCAAATTTTGTTATAATTTCTTTGCAAAGCTGGCGAATAGACCACGTCTCCATCAATTGAGGGAGAATCAGATGATATACATTAAGAAATTGGAGCGAGAAATTGGGTCCAATTATATCGCAATATTTCTTCTGAAACTGATCACATTTCTCGAGTAAAATCGTTTCATTCCAGCTAAGCAAGTTTTTTGGCATCAGGAAGTCGAACGATTTACAAACTGCACTCATACCAAAATAAAACGCGCATCTAACTGATTGATTATTATGTCGAGTACATTGTTGAAAATAGTTACTCTAAAGACTTCTTCCTGGTTTTCGAATCGGTGATCAGAAGCCAATTCATCGAAATGCTTTTTAGTTTTTCTTCGTCGCTTTTCTGGAAAGGTAGGATCGATAACGTATTTTCTCGCGGTTTCGGTGGCCTTGGATTTGAAGGACTCGAAGTCATTTCTATACTTTTTCAATTTATCCGTTGTTTGGAAGCGCGGCGCGATCGGGCCGCACGATGTTTAACAGAATGGCGTAATTCGTCATAGCGCGGCCCGATCGGGCCGTTCGGTGTTTGAGAGGGTAGTCAATACTAAATAAATAAAATAAATATTATAGGACATTATTTAATTATTTATTAGTAACACTGTAACCGTTGCTGCTGCGTAGAGTATGAAAATCGGTGATGTCATCTAATTTTGACAGTTGAACACTTTTACTGGAAACATTGATGAATTTAGTGTGTCGAAAAAAATTTTTTTTTAATTGAAAAAAAAAATTTTTTTTTTTCAAAGCTGAGGTTTGAGGGCCCCCTGAGCTCCGGGGCCCTGGTGCACTGCACCACCTGGCCCTATGATAGCTACGCCACTGACTATGACCATTAACTTGTCACAAGAAAATATAACCTTGAATGACGTCAGTGTTGTTTTTTGTCTCTTTCTGTGGGTGACCATACTGGTTTGTATATTCAGGATTTTTCGAAATAAAAAAAAAAAACTAAAAATCATGGTCTATAAATAATAACGACATATATTTTTAACAGTATGTATTTATATTATAATATTACTGGTCAACTTACATGAATAATTATCATCTTTAAAGGTACATACCATTTTAATTGGTAGAGAATGATAGTTTTAAATAACGTTTGATAACTTTTGATCTCATACTACGATTTTTTAATTAAAATGAGTGCTACATACATTAAAACATAGTTTTGGTTACTCAAGCTTCAGTCTAAAACTTTTCAATATTCCAAAGGGAGAGTTGCATCGCTAGTGTTGATGTGTGGTAACGATATTACAGTTCTCAGAAATTTGTATGTCTTTCAGGAGCTGTACTTACGGTTACTAATGATTTCATGGTGGTTAATTATAATATAATTAAAATTACTTTATCCACAGTTGAGACGCAGTAACAAGAATGTGGTAAATAAAAAGGTATAGCACTTTTCAAAAGGTATTTTTTTTCTGGACCGTAATCCTCAGGCTTAAAATGCAAACTGCATATTCTGGCATGTTGATAAATTATACCCTTGATAGGCACTATGGACAGCCATTTATTTCTTTTTATTTCATTTTTGGAAATCTGAAATCAGTAAAACAAAAAAAATTTGGTAAGTTAAAAGAACTATTGATTTCTATGTTAAAGAAGAACAAACATAAAACCACATGTGAGTGCAATATCGATGTCGTGCGTTGTTTCATTACTAGTATAAAAATCTTTGAAATGGTGTTCTAAATGTTCATCATAATTTTGTTAACTATTACAATATTTTCTCTTCGCTATCCGTAAAAACTCGTCATCATGGTTACCTTACTTGTTAATTGGTTTATTGAAAAATGATGAAATTATTAGGAAAAGAAGATAGATAGAAGATATTTAGCATGATTGATTACTAAAATGATGATAAAATTGACGATTTTTGCCATGAAAATGATTCTAAACAGGTAAATGCATGAGTATTGAGGAATATTGTATACCCGGCGCGGCCTAATAGCATCTACAGACGCTCCGATTTGGTTGGTGCCAACCATATTGGAACCGACATGGCAACCATTCCAACATTGCTACAGATTGTCCGACGGTTGGCCTTCCAACTGTCAGTTGACCATAGAGTAATATGTCAGTTGACCATAGTACGAAGAGAATAGGCTACAGTGCGACACAAAAGAGATGAAAATAAATGAGGGCGCCACCGTCGCTCATATAGCAACACTGATACTGCGACGCAAGCGATCTTGATACTATAGAATAAAAATCCAAAAATCTATATAATATAATCTAAAATAAATACCGCGATTTAAACCGTTATAATTGTTTCATTGTAGCAATAGTGTAAATTTAAGACAAAAATACATTAGTATTTTAATTGACCTACCTAGGTCAAATTTTACTTAAATGTATTTGGAATTAGTTATTTTATAAAAATCGGTCAAGTGTTTAGACTGCAGAGGCGCACATAGAATCAAACATACAAACAAACAAGCATACATGCAGCTCAAACACATTACCCTCTTTCTGGGTCCGTCGGGTAGAAAAAAACAAGGCGATTTGAAAACCACATATTTTTATTTTTTTTGTAGATAAATTTTGTACATTAATATAATTCATCAAAATCTAAATATTCTACTCCTTCAAAGGACTGATCATCACTCTGTTTCGAAGTACTGGCAAGAGGGTACGGGGCATCTTCAGTATCTGTAAATATTATGATACAGTAAATATGATTTTTTTTCTTATGGTTTGATTGATTAATAGATAGATAGCTGTATGAAAACAGTTATCACTATACTATGTAGTAAAATCTAAACTAGGTACTTTATTTGAGGCTGGTTGGATTGGATATAACTTCTTGACTCAAATTGTGCTGGTCGCACTATAAAAACTAGTTTTTGTTTACATACAAATAACCTCAAATTAAATTGCGAAAACGTAATAATCGCCATAAATACATACATTAAACACTCGTCACTAATGGAATATTCTATTTTACGTAGTACTGAGCAAAAATAAATGGAATCTCACCGGTATATTCTGCTGTACGTTTGTAAACGTTTTCCAAATCAGTCAATAAATTTCCAGCTTGAAATTCGGACAAACACCGAATAAAAACTTTATACACCACATCACGGACACCGCTACGTTTAACCTTTTTCATGATGTCTCCTTTTTTATTTAAATTTCTTGTTCTAAATAACAATTTTATCTCAATTCACGAAAAAAACAACAAATTTTTATTCAACTTGACAGCTACATTGCCAATTCAGGGTTGCCAGGTAATGAAAAACGAATTAGTTCCAAAATAATTAATTTCATCTCTTTTATGTCGTACTATAAATTCTACTATAGAAATAGAGAAAATTACAGTCATATGCGGCTCTTATAACTTATTTTTTAAGGTTTTTAATGTAGCCGCACTGTCAATTTTTTTAATACTTCTAACATAATAAAATACGCTTGATTTCTGGCATCTCTATTTGCGTAATCTTTGTTACTTAAGTCCCACAAACAGGGAAAGTCTTTATATAGTTCCAGTAATTTTATTAATATGTCACGTTCGGTGACCGTAACTCCCTCGGCGTTCATGTTGACGTCCTACACCGGCGGCGTTGCAAATGTGAATGAGCCAATTACCTATATTACTCTATGGAATGAGCTGAATGAGATGATCCCTATGACAGTTCGTCTTAGTGATTGCTCGTATGATGGATCGTGTCGATACTTTACTATTTTATAGGCTAAGGCGTGGTTTGCATTCAGCCACGTCGGTAAACATGTTTTTACAAATATTATAAAATGAATTTTTAACGTCTATTATGTGAACGAAACGGTAAGTAAAACGAAAGTTTTCCAAAACATAAAAATGCACCTTATCATTTTCTCGTAATCTTTAACCCGTTTAACACAGTGTATATTATTTTATCATGAAAATGGAATCCCCCATTTAATTTTTCTAAAAAACTTATATTATCATAGGTAAGTAAATTAACGCGAACGGTAATTAATTAATTAATTATGCTGCGATCTTCTGTTCCATTCAATAGAGAATAAACTATAGCTTAAGCATGGAAAAAATGTGAACTCGTTTCCATTATCGAAATTTGTTTATCGATACTTTCCGCACTAGTCGATAAATGCCAACGATGTAAGTTTTGAAGGACGTAAACGTAAAGTCAGATTGATACAATTTCTCGTAAATGTTAAGAATTGTTATAATTCCAACGGAATATCATTGTAATGGCATAAAGCTACGTAAAAATTAATAAATGCCATTTTTAGACGCCTCCAATACGTTTCTAATTTAATGGTGACGCCATTACAAGTTTGTCTCTTGACAATAACTGTCAGTGTCATAGGGATCATCTTATAGCATCTACAGACGCTCCGATTTGGTTGGTGCCAACCATCCGACCACGACCAAATCGGAAAGTGTAGAGAGCGGTCGGTCCGACATAATTATTATTAATATTGGTTTGACGTGGTCGGATGCGCCGGCGATACCGACCAAACCAACTTCCTATCCGATCCAACCAAATTGGAACGTCTGGAAGCTTTGTTCCGACAAAATCGGCTCATTCCATAGAGTAATATAGGTAATTGGCTCATTCACATTCGCAACGCCGCCGGTGTAGGACGTCAACATGAACGCCGAGGGAGTTACGGTCACCGAACGTGACATATTAATAAAATTGCTGGAACTATATAAAGACTTTCCCTGTTTGTGGGACTTAAGTAACAAAGATTACGCAAATAGAGATGCCAGAAATCAAGCGTATTTTATTATGTTAGAAGTATTAAAAAAAATTGACAGTGCGGCTACATTAAAAACCTTAAAAAATAAGTTGTAAGAGCCGCATATGACTGTAATTTTCTCTATTTCTATAGTAGAATTTAGCCCATTCTCTTCGTACTATGGTCAACTGACATATTACTCTATGGTCAACTGACAGCTGGAAGGCCAACCGTCGGACAATCTGTAGCAATGTTGGAATGGTTGCCTTGTCGGTTCCGATATGGTTGGCACCAACCAAATCGGAGCGTCTGTAGATACATTTAGGCCGCGCCGGGTATAAATAGCGTAAATATACATTTGCCTGTGAAATTTTATGCCAGAATTTGGTGTCCAAAAACTTCTGCAATTTTTCACAATGCAATACTTTATTTATATTCGGAAAATATTTATTAAATACGCAACAGTACGCAACAATATTAACTTAAATATTGAAAGTGACGCAATTTTTTTGACACTTATGCCATATTGTCAAAATGAGAGTTGCTACAATTTTATTATGGTAACTACCCATAATCAGGGAGTATCGCTTTTTAATAATTGGTTCAGATACTTATTTTATTTAGCATAAATAATAATTGTCTCATCCAACAATGCTTCTGAATGACGTTGTTGGCAATTTATCAACAAACTCATGTACAAAAACTAACCTTTTGCACAGAATATTACAGCATACATAGTAGCCTTGGGAAAACTTCGTATTAACAGTGGCAATACCAAGTTAGGTGTGAAAGTGATAGAACACAACAATTTTCTTGTTACACGTCAAATGTTCATACCGAAATCTCCAGTGTATAAGATATATATAAGCTTTTTGTGCTGTATTTACACGGGTCGACTTTCTTCGTGCGCTAGTTTGCTAGTTCCTTCACAAATCGCCTCATCACGCCTTTTTACACAGGTGACTAAAATCTCGCTCGATCATATTTTTATTCATGGTTTGCAACCATACGGTCTAAGCATACGGTTACATCTTAGATCATTAAGTAATGGATAACACTCGCAGGCATTTCCCCTTTTGCTGAGGTATAAGATTATTCGAATCGAAAAATCTTATGCTTTCATAAAAACTACTTGCGTATTCGATTACAAACACTCTGCGTATTCGTAAAACATCGAAAGGACGTCTGCGAGTGCTCCGCTAAAAATGCCGTTTTGCACTGTCAAGTCTTGCAGAAGCAATTCAAACATGTCGAATATTAAAAAAGATGGAATAACCTTTCATTTGTGTATATTTTTTTATTTTTTTAACGTACATTTCTAATTAAATGCAATTTCTAATAATCGTCGATGTATCGTTTAGCGATATGATAAAGACAAATAATCGAGTCATGTTTACTCGATCATTGATGCGGCCCCACGAGACTATCATGGAAAGAAAATATACAAATTTAATCTTTATGAACTAAGAGATAAAGTTGAATTTAAAACGCGATAATGAACTGCATTCCTTACGAGACTATCTTTTAAAGAAATACAAATTTAATCTTTATGATCTAAGTTATAAAGTTGAATTTAGAACGCGATATTGAACCGCACTCCCCACGAAACAACTTGGAATGAAATACAAATTTAATCTTTATGAACTTAGGGATAGAGTTGAATTTAAAAACTCGTCGCTTAAAAGGTCGTAAATTTTTACGACTTTCGTGACACAAATTATTTTTGTGAATGTGTGATTGTGTTTCAATAGTGTGAGTTGCTCTCCCCGCACCAAAATCAGCAGAAAGTTTAGAGAACATTTGCCAGCGTACTCCATCCATTACTTAATGATCTAAGGGTTACATGCAGCGAGCGATCTCCTGCAACAATAGACTACAAGCCCGCATAGGACAAAAATATGGGTCAAATGAACCACCAGGGGATATATCTAGAACGATAGCAGAGCAAAAAATAATAAGATTCATCACTATGCCGTCACTTGTAAGCTGTCCAACTGAGTGCAGATGAGAATTGAAAAGTACAGGTAGACTCGGTAAATTTTGGTCATATATTTTTGTACGGCATTCTTAACCATCGATAGATCCATTAAAAATAATAAGAAACCGCTCAGTGCCGTACAAAAATGTTGGTCCACCAAGTCAGAATTTTTATTTAATTTCCGAGAGTTACCGGGGGTAAATTTGGTCATTTGACCATGTACGGCATCTGTGTCATACTATTGCTATACTGCTTTTAATCCATTATTCCGCAACGCCGTACAAAAATCATGGGGACAAGGGGAAAAAATCGAGAGTTGCAATCCCCTCTCTTTCCCCACTCAAGGGGGTTATTTGACTAAGTACGGCTTCGGTTCCAAAACATTATCTAGCACTCAAAAGTACTATTAAAAGCAATGCCGTCAAAAAATAATTGTTCTTTTAAATGTATACCAATAATCATCTTAATTTCATCGAATTCTTGATATAAAGAGCTGTAAGGTCATTTGACCCTGTACGGGAACTTTTTTTTTAACATGATATTGTAAAATTCAATTGTTGTATAGTATTGCCGTTCAAAAGAAACCGTTCTAAAAAAAGTTATAGAGAAATGCAAAACCAGAAATTTTGTTAAAGTTTAAACATCGTAGATTAATGAAAATTAATAGTTTTCTACACTTTATCCGTTGTTTTAAATAGTATTAACATAGATAAATTAGGAAAAAACGATGCCGTACATTTTTGTGCAGACCACATCTTTTAGGCTGATGAAAGCGACGAAAGCTACAATTTTAAGGGTGCTTTATGGCCATTTGATACAGTACGGCATTAACATATTTTTACCCAACTACGGCAAAGCAAAAGGAGGGTTATGGTTGTTTACAGTTCATGTATACAGTATGTTCATCTATTCCCTCGTAACTTCTAAACTACTTATCAGAATTCGACAAATGACATATCATTAGAAGCGTCTGAATTGTTCACTGGATAACCAGCGACCAGTTAGCTAAAGGCTATATGGGGTTTCACAAAATCTAATGTGGCGCCCTCTAGCGGACAAAACAAACAGAGTAAAAAAATAAAGTTAAGATAAATATGTAGTGTTTGGTATCATTTGAAAGCGCTTTACTTGTACATTTTGAATATGTATATATTACTAGCATTTGCTTGTGACTTTACCTGTATTCATGGACTGATTGCATATAATTCACATCTTTTCGTTCATAGCTTTTTTATTAGTTCATCAATTTAACGGAGTCCATTCCACCTGACTCCGACTTTCCAAGGTGATAATTAACCACCTCGAGCTTCTTAATATTAATGTATATTTATATTTTATTATAAAAATATAAAGCAAACATTTCGTTATATGGATTTTTTTCTTTTTCAGATTTTTCCCCTTTGAACCAACGAAAATGTACGGCACATGAAAAAATATTATCTATGCATAAAATACTTTAAAAATAAATTTATTTCGTGTTGTGTCAAATGACCTCCTGGAGTGGGGAAAGAGAGGGGATTATAACTCTCGATTTTTTCCCCTTGTCCCCATGATTTTTGTACGGCGTTGCGGAATAATGGATTAAAAGCAGTATAGCAATAGTATGACACAGATGCCGTACATGGTCAAATGACCAAATTTACCCCCGGTAACTCTCGGAAATTAAATAAAAATTCCGACTTGGTGGACCACCATTTTTGTACGGCACTGAGCGGTTTCTTATTATTTTTAATGGATCTATCGATGGTTAAGAATGCCGTACAAAAATATATGACCAAAATTTACCGAGTCTACCTGTACTTTTCAATTCTCATCTGCACTCAGTTGGACAGCTTACAAGTGACGGCATAGTGATGAATCTTATTATTTTTTGCTCTGCTATCGTTCTAGATATGTCCCCTGGTGGTTCATTTGACCCATATTTTTGTCCTATGCGGGCTTGTAGTCTACAAGGTGTACTTACAAATTACAATTATTTACATAATAGTTCAGTCTTCTTGCCATAAAAAAAATTAGAATATATTTTGTCAAGTATTTTGACTTTTGTCATGCCTATTGCCACTTGTCACTGCCAAGTGTCACATTATTTTGTGATTACAGATTTGTGAAGTGTGAACTTTGTGAAGTGTGAACATCTAGGTATATTGATCTATAGGTGTCGGTGATCTATAGCTACAGATGTTGTCGACTACTTACTGTTTAATGTTTGGTTTTTCAATTTATTGAAATTGATTCCGTTTTAATATATAGATCTTTTACCAAAATAAAAATGTCGTCACCCTTAGAAAATCTGGAAACCCAACTTGAAATGTTTATTGAAAATGTACGACAAATACGCATTATTGTTAGTGATTTTCAACCACAGGGGCAAAGTGTTTTGAATCAGAAAATGTAAGTTTCTAAGGCATGATATAATAGTAATTTCTGAATAATTTATATCATAAATTATTGCTTAAGTTTTCATTATAAAAGCCATATCTTTTTACATGTTGTTTAACTTTTTAAAATGAAGAGGCATACCTAAATCATGGCAGGATTGTGAGATGATTAAGCGTAATATTTAGTGGTGTACAATATTAACAATTATTTTTACTTGTTTATCAAGTAATTGTTTAACATCTTCGTTATTTTACAGTCAGTCTTTGGTAACAGGCTTACAAGAAGTGGATAAATTGAAGTCCCAGGTTCATGACATACATGTGCCAACAGAAGTTTTTGAGTAAGTTTATAGGATATTTTACTCTTTACATCTATTTCTATACACTACATAGCTCCACTTAAAGGCTATTTAGTATTCGAGGACATAATTTCATGAAATCCATTGTGGACTGCCTCTTGTAATTTTAAATTGAATAGAAGATAGTAATTAATATACATTGTAATTTATTTTACAGTTACATTGATCAAGGTCGCAACCCACAGTTGTACACAAAAGATTGCATAGACAAAGCTTTAGCTAAAAATGAGGAGGTGAAAGGTAAGATTGATTCCTACAAACGCTTCAAGAGTCATCTACTTTCGGAGCTTTCGAAAACCTTTCCCAATGAAATCACTAAATACAAAGCAATGAGGGGCGGAGAGTGATTTATAAAACATCTTGAAAGCAAGTAATAAAAATAAGTTTCTCAAAATAGATGTAATTTTATATTTAAGTTATGTATGTGTCTCAATAAAAAACAAAACTCAATTATTTTGTTTTATTAATTTAAGCATTTGACTTTAAATGAAAACAAGTTACATAAATAGAATAGAAAAGATTACATTTTGAAAATGAAAATACATATTTTAGATAGAGAGTTTTAAAACACTTTTATAAAATAAAAGTAGTTTTGCTTGCACTGATAAATTGAAAATAGATTGATTAGAATAGTTAAAAATTTTAGAATAAATAATTCAAATGCCCTTGTTAAGATAATAAAGAAATAATAAAAATAACTTTTAAAATACTTATTTGGTCTGTGTTAAAATAATTTTCATGACAAAATTTACTCAATTCATTTAGGGCATGTTCATGACATAAAATTGATTCATATATTTATTAGGTATAATTTATGTGATTTACACTATGTACAAATACAATATAATTTAAAATATATTATTAGATCTAGTTTAATATAAAGTAGTTTAAAATAAATTAGTGTATTTTTTCAAACGAAATAAACTCTAGCGCGGAAGTTTCTTCTGACGTAGTTTTTGATTTCGGGGGAAATTCCGTCGTAGTGTTGCCAACCTCAACTCCATTTTCACCCGAAATATCGTCTAAATTGGTGATCTCTACCGTTTCGGCGTCGCTATCATACATTTGTGCATCACATACATGTTCGACATTGTTAGATGCATCCCACATTTGATAAAATTCGTCTTTAACTGGTTCAACGAGTTGTAATTTACTTGTAATATACACGTAATTCCAATGATCAAAAGAACGGTCGTTGCCCCAGTTTAATGTTCCCGTCATGAGAATCCTATCGTCGACCAAGCAAAATTTGTGTTGCATCGTGTATAAAGGGTCATTAGCTTTGCATCTAATCTCGGCACCTAAAAATAAGATCAATACTTCATTTACAGATACTGTAATAATTATTATTGTCTAATATCTAAGTAATAAATAACTAAGACTAAGTAAAAGAACACTTGAGCAACCCTATATTATCATAGTCATGATATCAGTCATTCGTAGTTAGGAATAAGTATACGAAAAAATTTTCTTGAAAAAAATCTTCCGTATCTTTATAAAGCTTAATGATACGGAAGATTTTTCAAGTTTTATACATTAAAGTTTAATGTATAAAACTTGATCCATACTCCTCTAACGATTTTCGGTGAATTAAAAAAAAAAAACGCTTACCTGAATCTATAAGCTCTTTAATAAAAAATTCGGTGGATTCATTATATCCTGTCCGGTCCATGATAATTCGTACTTTGATGTTCTTCTCCCTCAAAAGCTTAACCAAACGACCCTGTATCACTGGATTATGGATACCGGGCATACAAACGTTAACGCTTTCTTTTGCTGATTCTATAAAGCTTAATAGTTTGTCAAAGTAGTTGTAAGCATTAAATTGGAGTTTACAGAACACCATTACATCATTAACCTCTCCTTTACGCCTCTTGTAATAATATGCAGCTGCGGATACAACACATGTTATCGCTATCGCAGCAGCCGACGACAGAACACGTGTATTTATTCTCATTTTAGGTAATTTCAAACATATATGTATTTTGTTTTGGGACGCACTAAGACCGGTCTCTAATTTTATACATAAAGATAAAATTAAGAGGTCAAAACGTGCCGGCAACTCAGCAGATGTTTTTCGAACTACCCGCGTTTGTTTTTATAATTGTTTACACAGGAAGCATGGATCAATAGCGAAATAAAAAAAATGTGCTCCAAATCGTAGACAGAGAATCCGCTCCAAATACTAAGAAAATAAGCTTATTTTTTCTAGTAATAATTTTAATAAATTACTCTATTGAAATAAAGGATTCTTCATACAGAAAACTGCTTTCACTGATGTGTATCATTTTAAAAATTTTTCTTATAATCAAAAGTGGGGGAAAGTGATTGTAAATATTAAACTCTGATAAATGTATCTTATCATAACGTTTTTACTTTTTAATAATAATCCACATAAGCTTTTTCTGTAAATATTGAATCGAGAATTAAAGTCATGGACAAAATTCACGGTGGACGGTGGAAGATTTATTATTTATTTTATTGAAATGGTAATACTTAAAGAAATGTCAAACTAATATGACAAATCACAAAATATGTCAAATTTGTCAATTGTCAAAAATGGCGGGCCGCGGGAATAATGACTGGAGGCTGTTTTGGTTGTATTATTATTAAATTGTAAATAGACCAATACTTTAAAATGCCATTAATATATTCGTTTAAAATCGTTTTTCCAATATTTATCCTTATTTGTTACTAGTAATACAATTTATAAATATCAATAAGATTACTAGTCTTGTAAGATGGGTATCACAGGTTTGATACCTTTTCTCGAAAAGGCTTCAAGAAGGACCAATGTTAGTGAATTCAGTGGATCCACGGTTGCAATTGATAGCTATTGTTGGCTTCATAAAGGGGCTTTCGCCTGTGCTGATAAATTGGTTCGAGGAGAGGAAACAGATATGTAAGTCTCCTTGTTTTTTTCATAGAATTATACTTAAACTATATTTGAATGACTTACGGAAAAGCATTTTCCCCAAAAACTCAGTTATTTAATAATATAGTGTCGAAGCATTTTCTTTCGTATCGCCCGACACAACTTTAGGTTATCGGTTAACAGTTCCGTGTATATCTATGTACCCTTTCCCAGATTTAGTCTATCGTTTTATCAAATTAAGTTGAAATTAATTAAAAATTGGAGAAATTATTAGATCTTTTATAATCTAAATCAATTGGATTGGTTAGATCAGGGCTTCCCAAACTTATTTGTACTGTGACGCCCTTGGGATTTTACCATTTTTCTACGACGCCCCTCAACCCAGCCCCCAAAAATACTTAGCAATTTTAGTACCAACCTCAGGTTATCAGAAAAACACTATTTGGACATTTATAATTTTTATTAGAAAATAAGAACGAAATCAAAACATAAGCATAAAAATAAAAAGATATATTTAAGCCAGCAAAGCTGGCTAATAATTCGCCGGATAAGTTGTTTTTCACGCCTCATAAGCGAAGCGTTGAGGTGGGTACTACTGTCACTTCGCGCAAAACATCTGATTTTTCAAACTTAAAATGTCTTTATGTATCATACATTGCACTTGTAAGATAATACATACACACACATATTAAGAAAAAACACTATTTTTAACGTTCATGATATTTTTGATGTCATTTTTGTTATTTAAACTAGTTAAAAAACAGTTTAAAAAAGTTCTGTCTTGGACGTCCGTGTGTCTGTATGTGCGGATCCTTTTTCTTGTTAACACGATAGCGACCGAAATACTTTACTAATCGAGTCTTTTTTTTTCTCTTACGCTTGAGTATGCTCAGGAATAGAACCCTTTCATTTTTCAGGGTCTGATTCGATGTGGTTTAATTGTTATTAAATAAACAAAAATAATAATTAATAAATATTTATTAAAAAAAAATTATGAGGCGTGCACTTTTGGATTTTCCAAATTATTTTATAGTTGCAAAGGACGTAAACTACATATTATAATATTTTGAGAACATTGCAGCTGCTTTGCGTTATCCTTTGTTTTCTATACAAGTTTTAATCTATACTAGACTGTGCTTCTGCTCTGCTCGTATGGGCTAAGTATAGGTAGATGGCTAGTAAGATTTTTTCTTGTTTTAAGTTGAGAATGATATGGAGAACTATACTAAAATATAAGTTGGTCGGGGGAAGAATTAAACAAAAACAGGGTATAGTTCCACACAAATTCAAATGTCAACAGGAAAATGAAGATAAACCTCAGAGATCAGCAGTGCAAAAACGCAATCGTATAGAATATTTTGAGAAACTATTAAATAAAGATGAAACTTTGGCATGACTGTTATTTTATTAAACGAATAATAATTACTATTATTGGACTATTAACGAAATTCGCGGACGAAAACCCATCAAAATACTGCGCAAGCTATAACACCTACTACAGCGCTGCCGACTTGATACTAAGCGCGGGGGCGCGGCCGCGCGGTGCGTTGTGACGTGACGTCACAAGCGGTCAAGTGACTATTAGCGGGACTCGATATTTTTCGAAACTTTGAATGCGTATAAAATCAAAACTACTTGGTATTTTTGACTACGACAAAAACTAGTGTATTTGTATACATACAGGCTTTACTGAGACACAATTTCAAGGGATTTGGCATACCTAGTAACATTCTTCATTATGTAGATCTTATTGCTTGGATTTCAAGTGAAACATAGATCAAGATAACAATAAGTGCAAGCACTTGTTTTTATCACTTAGGAAAAAGCATTAGATACATTTTAATAATAGGTAACTTTTTCTATAAGATGATGTTGTTTTAAGTATTGACTATAATATGATTAATTTATATTTTCAGACACATTAAGTATTGTTTAAAGTATGTGACAATGCTGCTATCGAAGAACATAAAACCAATCCTGGTTTTCGATGGACGACACCTTCCAGCAAAAGCTATGACAGAATTAAAAAGAAGAGAGTAAGTAATAATAGTAACGCAGAATTTTATATTTAAGAACAGTAATACCCCAGACATATGCAATAGGTGGGACCAAGCTGGATATAGTACTTATCAGGATTAATTTTAATATTAATTTGCTTGGAAAATAATCTAAATAGAAAAAAATGCATTACCTAAGGCGCGGGACATATACAAGCGGTGCGGCGCGCTGCCGGCGTGCATCGGGTGCGCTATTGGCATTTTGTATGAAATAATTTTGGAAAGGCGGCGCAACCTTGGCACAACCGTGGCGTGCCGTCTCGGCGCCTGTCCAAAATTCTTTCATACAAAATGTATAAGAAGTATGTGGTGCAAAACAGATTCAAGAGGTGCGCTTATGGCACGCCCGCGCCCGCACCGCTTGTGTTTGACCCGCGCCTTAGAAGCTGATTTCGGTCCCTTATCAAAATTATGATTTTTATATTTTGAATTTATTATGCTTATAAAGATGTAATGAATGAACTAAGAAACTTTTATAATTTTCAGGTCAAGAGACATATCCAAAAAGAGAGCAGCAGAACTATTAAGTTTAGGAAAGGTATTTATATTTTGAAATGTTCTACCTAGCACTAGATACAAGAAGTTAATTTGTATGAATTTTAATAAAAAAACTAGGCTCTTAATTGAATGGCTGATTAAACCAGTTGTCTGTCTACTATGCTAAAACAACTTTCGATTTGACAAAAAATATACTTATCAAGCTTATATGTATGATTATTAATTGCAATATTTATTTATATTATTACTTAAAACTAAAACTTATAGCTAGATTAGCACAGAGGGCGGCCTTATCACTAAAGAGTGATTTTTTCCAGACAATATGTGATTCTCATAATAAAGTTTTATCCTTGAATTTCAGATTGAAGAAGCCCGTTCATACATGCGTCGTAGTGTCGACATCACCCATGCTATGGCGCTAAGCCTTATAAAAGAGTGTAGAAAACGTAATGTAGATTGTATAGTGGCTCCCTATGAAGCTGACGCACAATTGGCATATCTTAATATTAAAAATATCGCACAGCTAGTCATTACGGAAGACTCAGATTTGATACTGTTTGGTTGTACAAAGGTATATATACATCTTATATGATAAAAATGAATCACCAATTATGTTGCTAAGCTATTAACTCGAGAACGGCTGAATCGATTTAGTTATTTTTTTTTATATTCCTTGAAGAACTTTACGTTCTTATTATGGAGAGAAAACGTAAATATGTACTGCGGGCGAAGCCGGGGTATATCTATTTTATATTTAAAACTAGCGGTCCGCTAGTTTTATATATATATATATATATATACAGGGTGTCCCACTTTCGGTATACTAAGCGCGAAGGGTCTTGTAGTTTTGCATACACTGATCACATAAAAAATACTTAAATAACAAAATTACGTGAAACATTTTGGCTAAATTTTTCCTTAAAATCCATGTATTCTTCTCTAGCTTCGCGCAGCCGGCATATACCGCTTCGCTAATGTGAGCATTTTGTCTATGAAAACATAATCTTAAACGATAGCTCACGTGCGGGTGGCAAATTTGGGTGGGTTGCTTGTTAGGGGTGTACACATCGAATTTTAAGAATTCCTCTATTTGAAAAAAAAATGCGTCTGGAATTTTATAAGTATTTTTTACGTACTCAGCGAATGCAAAACTACAAGCCCCTTTGCGCTTAGTATACCGAAAGTGGGACACCCTGTATATATATATAATAGATGATTTTTATCTTAATGGATATCAATATTAATTTAATATTGTTTAAAATTTGCACATTTCTAAATTTTTTAATCAAAGAGATAATAAATTGCTTATTTTTATTAGGTCAAACTGTTATTTAAAATATGTTCTTTGTGATTTGCATTAAAAAAAAATAGGTTTTAATTTGCAATATAATACTATGAGTTCTCTGAGCTCATTACCTTATTTCTGACTAACTGTGCCCCGCTGTTTCACCCGCATTGCTCCGCTCCTGTTGGTTTTAGCGTGACTATTTATAGCCTATAATATAGCCTTCCTCGATAAATGGGCTATCTATCGGACCAGTAGTTCCTGAGATTAATGCGTTCAAACGAACTGTTCAGCTTTATAATATTAAGTATAGATAATTATTATATTACAGGTATTATTCAAAATGGATCTCGATGGCACAGGCACACTGGTAGAAACGAACCACCTACCGCTAGTAATGAAGTGTCCAATAGAAAAGTATACCTTCGACAAGTTCAGACAAATGTGCATAATGTCTGGTTGTGATTATCTCGCCTCGTTGCCAGGCATTGGTTTGGCGAAAGCAAGGCAATTTGTTACTGCTACGCAGGATTCTAATTTCGCTAATGTGAGTTAAATTGTTATACCTATATAAAAAAGACGCGTGGCATTCGGGAACTGCCGCGATAAAGCTATTGCATGCTATGCCTTCAAGCCACACCTCCGTGCCCGTCGGAGTGGGGAGCGTGAGGTTTTTCGTTACGCAATTTCTGGATTCGGTCCCCGCGCTCAAGGCCCGCGATAGAAGCTATGCAATAGCTTAACAAGACAGGACGTCGCAGTGTGAGACGGCCTTCAACGAGATGGACAGACGACCTGATCAAAGTGGCGGGGAGCCGCTGGAGTCAGGCCGCTGGTGATCGGTTGTTATGGAAATCTTTGGGGGAGGCCTATGTCCTGCAGTGGACGTCCTGAAAGGCTGGAATGATGATGATGATGATGATGATGATATAAATTGTTAACCAAATAAAATCAGTAAGACATAATAAGTTATCATTTTGATGGAAAATGTTTGTAATATGTATTTGGATTAACAAACTATTTTGCTTTGAACTAAGCCACATTTTTCTTCTTAGAAAATTTGTTTTTCTTCTTTGAAAATTTGTTGAACAAAGAAAATTTGTTTATTTTTTTCATTATTTTATTTTTGCATTTTTATTCACATAAGTTATCATTATTACAATATGAAACAGTTTTGTTTAGCAGTGTGGTGCATTCATATATCTTAAATGGCATTATGTAATATTATTTTTAAATACAATATTAAAATACATCTTAAAATAATAATTAATCTAAACCCCTTTTAGGCACTAAGAAAACTGCCGAGCTTTTTCAATAGATCAAACCTAGTAGTGACAGATGAATACAGAGAAAGTTTTCTAAAAGCGGAGGCTACATTCAAACACCAATATGTGTATGATCCCATTGAAAGGAAAATGTGTAGACTATTCGAACCTGAAGATGAAGGTAATTATTTAATAATGAAAATAAAAAAGCAAATTTCAATATGTCTGATTTTGTAACATTAATCTACTGCATCACTACATAGTATAAAACAAAGTCGCTTTCTCTGTCCCTATGTCCCTTTGTATGCTTAAATCTTTAAAACTACGCAACGGATTTTGATGCGGTTTTTTTTAATAGATAGAGTCATTCAAGAGGAAGGTTTTAGTATATAACTAGATTTCCGCCCGCGGCTTCGCCCGCGTTTTCAAAGGAAAACCCGCATAGTTCCCGTTCCCGTGGGATTTCCGGGATAAAACCTATCCTATGTGTTAATCCAAGTTACCCTCTATATGTGTGCTAAATTTCATTGTAATCGGTTCAGTAGTTTTTACGTGAAAGAGTAACAAACATCCATACATCCATACATCCATACATCCCTACATCCATACATCCATACATCCTTACAAACTTTCGCCTTTATAATAGTATTAAGATTTATTAGGTTTTAGACAAATGCGGGCGAAGCCGCGGGCGGTAAGCTAGTAGGATATAAATAAAACACAGAGATTAATTTTAAAACAGACTTTATTTTTCGCAAATTACAATTTACTCACACTCCAGTTCATCATAAAATCGATTTCAACCGAAAATAAAGTCAGGTAAAAGTTCCATGCCAAGCATTATCAAAATCGGTTCAATGGTTTTCGCGTGAAAAAGTCACAAACATACATGCATAGGATGTAATGTTAAGCATTTGTTTAAACATTCAAATTTATTTATTAGACATAGAGATAGCATTATGCAGCAATGCAGGTGAACTATTGGATCCTAAAACTGCATATCAATTAGCTCTCGGTAACTTGGAACCTTTCACTTTAAAGAAAATGGACGACTGGGACCCTGACCACCGAGAAACGGTTCGTAATTATTTCGAAAAATATGTAATTAGATCAAATATAATTAGGATTGTTATATTTTTAGACTGCAAAATATTTACAATTACAGAAGGTAGGTTTGTCTTGTAACTTTATTTTTACTTTTATACTAAATCTCATCAAAATCGGTTCGGTTTAGTTGTTCCTTTATGAAGAAGGAAAAATAAGCTTTCGATTTGAAAGCAATAAAATTATCTAATCTTTATGAAATATAAAAGCTTGAGGTCCTTTCATTAATAAAACTGAACTGATAATTGTAGTGTTTATTATAATTTCTATTTAATGGGTTACTAAATATTCATGGTACTTATGATTTTCTTTTAATATTCTTTTATTAGGTAGAAAACGTAAAAACCAGTAATTGGAAGGAAGTAGGCATAGCAAAACACCCAAGTATATGGAATGAATCATTTACCGAGTATTTGACTGAAAAGACGCCATGGTGTAAACCTGTGAAAAAATTAGAGCCTATTATATCAGCACCACAAACAAGGCCAAGGAAAAAAGTCGTTAATTTAGTTAGTAAATATGTACCTGAGACGCAAGACGAAAGGTTAGTTTTAATTTTATTTATTGACACTAATATATTTGTACATAATGGAAATCTTACTACTACTTACAAAAAAAAAAGGAAGATTACGACTTATTTAATGGCCTTATCACTTATAACTGATCTGTTCCTATTAAATTTATTTTTAAAGCAAGAGCAGAAAATATATTATACATGTGAATTTAAAAGCATAAATACATAGTTGGTTTCAAGCTAAGTCATTAGTTTCTCGGTATCAATGAAGAAAAAAAAAAAAAACTTAAGTTTCAACAACAGTTCGCAATATTAAATTTTAAATGTAATGTCATGTTTTAAAAATATTTTCACAAAATATTTATATTAGTCATATATTTTCAGCTTATCAATAGAAACACTAAGCAACATGTATTGTACAGAACCGACGAACAAAAAGCAAAAACTATCCAACGAAAGTGAGACATACACAGAAGACACTCAAAATGAACTCAACACAGCTGTTTTAGAAGAAAATACAAAAGACAAGTCACCAATATTAGAAAATAAGCAAAGATCGTTCAGGAAATGTTTGAAAAACGGCAGTTATTCGGTATTAAAGAGATTCAGTAAATTCCCCCGTACAATATTGGATGAAAATGTTATTGAAAGCAAGTTCTTTGCGAATGATACCAGTGTGGTTATAGAGGAATCTCCGGAGAAAGTTGTAAAAGATAATTCTGATGATTTCGAAAGTTCGCAAAAGGAAAATTCATTAAGGAATCCTGTAAGAGCTTCCAGTCCGATTTTAGAACCGAGCCCACATAGAAATCCGTTTAGAAAGATTATGGAATCTCAAGAATCAGTTGTGGAAAATACTTATCCTATGGAGCAATTGGTGACGCCTGTTGATTCTCAGGTAAATGTATATGAAAATCTGTATTTGCACCTGTGCCTGTATCTGAGTGTATATCTTTACCTGTAACGGTACCTGTTTCGATATCTGTATTTATACATGTACCTGTATTGCTATACCCGTATCTGTGCCTGTAATCTGTATCTATACCTGTGTCTGCTTTTATCTCAATACCTGTATCCGTAAATGTATCTTACCTATATCTTTGATAGCGCTCTTAATTTAACGATAAAATTAAAATTTAAAAGTAAATAAATTGATGAACTACATTATTTATATTAATAATAATTAAGGTGGTAAAAGTATTAATAATAATTTAACTATCAAAAAAATTATTATAATTCATGACATATTTAAAATAACGATCAAAACAACACAAATAACACGTGCGCTCACTCCCACCACTCGGATAGTTGTTTTCATAGTCATTTAAATAACGGACGTCTGCATTTGCGGGGTATTTTTGTCCTGACTTTGGTCGAGTAAAGATATCTAATTTAATATTATTTCCGTAATTTATTACGTAATACCAACGTGCGCTAACATATATACCTGTATCTGTACCTGCACTTGTAACTGGATCTATACTTTTACCTGCGTCTGTATTTATCCCTATACCTGTATCCGTATCTATACCTGCACCTGTAATCTGTATCTATACCTGTACCAGTATCTGTATCTATACCAGCTCCTATATTTGTTTCTATACCTGTTCCTGTATACCTGTACCTCTATCTGTATTTTAATCTGTACATATTTGTTCAGCTAGAAGAAACTGTTTTGAATTATTTATTTAAAATTCTGTCCATCAGGTCAGTTACGGAGATTCACCAGAGAAACAATTATCGCAGCTAAGCCAGTTTTCATGCACAAGTACAATTATAAGTGGATCAAGTATAAGTAATAAGAATAATAATTTAAGAAAAAATAGATCATCGTCACTGCCAAGTAACCAGCCGACTTTGTTGAGCAAGTTCGGCTTTCAGAAAAAGTGAGTGTTTTTATGTTTCTAGCTATATTTTTATTATTTTGCGTAATAATAACTAGAATTTAATATGCACGGCGTGTATGTAAATCTTATTATCTAATTAATCAGAAATGCCAATATTTTTCGAATGCATATAATATATTCTATTCACGTAAACGCTATATCCAATAATATAGTATCACAATTTATTTTAGTTTGTAATATCAAAAATTCTAAATCTTTTCAAATTATAAATTGCATTTTTTAAATTTTGGCCGGCTGGCTTGGTTGGTAGTGACCCTACTTTCCAAGCCCAGTGGGCAGTGGCTTGTCGTGTGGTGTGGTCGTGGGTTCGATTCCCACCCGGGGCAAATATTTATGTGATGAACATAGATGTTTGCTCTGTGTCTGGGTGTTAATTATCTATATAAGTCTTTATTTAAAATTATATATGTATGTTTATCAGCTATCTGGTTTCCATAAGACAAGCGAAAGCTTAGTAACATCTGATTCGTTACCGTTATATATCGTGCCGTGTGTGAAAAAAAAAACTGTGACGCAGTATTTGCAACCTTGTCTTCGTTCGTATATTTCGTTTATATATTTTGTTTTAACGTGTCGATCTCAATAACTACTGGCTTCACTGACTTGGCACTTGGCAGTATTGTAACTACACAGAAACGAAGAATAAAATTTAATATGAAATACTTACATTAAAGCGCGTCACACACGGTGAAGATACTATAATATTTTATCTTAAGAGACTGTTATATTTTATATTACAGTATCTTAACGCATCCGGTATCAGCGTTCGGACCATCATTTTTCTTTTTGTCATTGCGTACTAAGACCCCTGTAGAACCGCCATCCTGTTACAAATGACGCGAAATTTTGTGGGTCATTTGTAACAGGATGGCGGTTCTACATGAGTCTAAAGTACGCAATGACAAAAAGAAAAATGATGGTCCGAACGCTGATACCGGATGCGTTAAGATACTGTAATATAAAATATAACAGTATCTTAAGATAAAATATGATAGTATCTTCACCGTGTGTGACGCGCTTTATTCATTATTTCTTTTGTTTCAGACCAGTATTACGAAAATGAAGTGACAATTATGATGAGTTTAAGAATATTGATCAATAATGTTAATGTTTATTTTTTATGTTTATCGACGAAGTGCATTTATTGTTATTTTTGTGTGATTATTATGTGATTGGAAATAAATAATGATTATTTTTTATATCAATTGAAAATGTTTGTTGTGCTTTCATTTGTTGCGTTTACCTGACCTCTTGCATAGAAAATTTATTTCATTAATATATAAATGATTATTTTATACTAAAATGTCCGCTAAAAACGACTAAGACTAGCCAATTTCTTAGATAATTACAGGACTCCTATAGTTCTTTGGAAATAAAGAAAAGATCAGGAGCAGAACCTTCACTCTTTTATCAAAATCGTTCTGTTCCCCGTGAAAAAGTAACATACATCTATATATTATTATGATCTTATGCATATGAACAATTAATAGGATACTTGTTTGTTTGACTGAACACGCAAATCTCAAGAACCGTTGATTCGAATTGAAGAGAAAAATATTTTTGTATTGAATTTTCCATATATCGTGAATGATATTATAGACTGAATCTGATCCGTCTGAAAATGTAGCACAAATTGGAAAATATCCCTTTTTGAGTACCATTACGTGGTCTACGTAAACTATTATAGTGTACTAATTACTAGAGACTACAGTAATAGTAGTTTTTTCTTCAGTAAATATGGGTGAAACCGTGGAGCAAAGCTGGTATTAAATATGACTTGCAAGGCTTATTCTGTAAGTATTTTAAGTAACTGTACAGTTGTAAACCTTAATTTGTGGTAATTCAGTATTCTAAGAACTTGAGACTTCAATTGAAAAGTCAGCCGTCAGGGCTTCGATTCCGGGAGTGTGCAAGAAGTAAATTCATTATTAAATTTATCTGCACATTATCTTCATTACAACTGCTTGAAACGGTGAAGGGAAACATTGTGAGGAAACCAGCATGTCCAAGAATCAAAAGTTCGACGACATGTGACATCTGCCAACCCGCACTTGGCCAGCGTGATAGATTATGGCCTGTACCCTCATAGGAGGTCCATGTCCCAGCAGTGGGAACGTATTATAGTAGGTATAGGTGTTTAGAAAGTAAATAACAACAACTATATAGGTACATTGGGTGTATTCCAGGCTGTAAAGCGCGTCACACACGGTGAAGATACTATAATATTTTATCTTAAGATACGGTAATATTTTATATTATAGTATCTTAAGGTATCCGGTATCAGCGTTCTGACCATCATTTTTCTTTTTGTCATTGCGTACTAAGACCCCTGTAGAACCGCCATCCTGTTACAAATGACCCACAAAATTTCGGGTCAGTTGTAACAGGATGGCGGTTCTACAGGGGTCATAATACGCAATGACAAAAAGAAAAATGATGGTCAGAACGCTGATACCGGATACCTTAAGATACTATAATATAAAATATTACCGTATCTTAAGATAAAATATTATAGTATCTTCACCGTGTGCGACGCGCTTTAAGATTTTGCTACGTATCTATATAGTTACGTTTTTAAATTAATTAAGTAATATCAAAATAGGTATTTCTGTGTGTGTAGGTTACCTGTTTCGTCAAAATTACAAGAATTGCCATGAAGAGATTGTATTGACAATATATTCTGAACTGCGAAGAACAATTGATTGTATCATAATAAATTATATCACTTCCATGAAATTGGTTCGATGAGAAAATGTACAAAATACCTACGTCCCTTCATAAAATGTAGGTACATATTAGGAACTTCATATAAAATGAGCCTAGACTAGAACTTAATTGTTTTTTTGCTTAAGATTGTTTACTAATTCATATTTAACAAATCAAATGAAACTGGTGGATTTTACCATTAAAAGATAAACTTATTTTAATAGTGTTGTAATTGGTAGTAGACGATGTGATAATAAAAGGCACGAAATCCTTGTCACAGAGGCGGCATTAAAAATAAAATGATTTTATAAAAACAAAACGCATAACGATAACGAGACATGTTACGGATTCATTCTTTTATTGTTCCGTTCAACGAGATGTTTTTAAAACGGGAAATATCAATTGAGTTTAAAATCATCCATCCGTATGGGCTTTTAAAATATCCTGTTAAAACTCAGTATCGAGAGATCGTTTGTATTTATATGGGGAGTGGTGAATGTTTTCTTTATTTAAATCAAGTAGCGATGTTTATTTTTTTTATCAAAAATTGTGTTCATCGTACTGAATTCTACCATTGTTTCCGTTTATTCATAGGTACATGCCAGTGTAAATTCCCACGATCTTACGGATATCAAATATTAAAAGTTGAAATCAGTAAACTTTAAAATAAATATACCTACGATGGTTAAATAAATTTATGATAATCGCATATCTAACTACCTAGTTACATCTATTACAAATTTTTATATTGCGCAAAATTAGCGAGCATTTATTCGTTAGTTTTATTTAAAAGAGTTAACTACATAATAATAATAAATTAATTAGTATTATTTTCATTTGAACGCGAATTTATTTACTATTACAAAACATAATAGTCATTCTTTGAATTATAAGTTATAATTATTTGAACAACATTTTACTGTGACAATACGTATAAATATTCGATATATCGGCCATTTGAAGAGGGTTGGGGAACGTTAAAAAACAAGTTTGTTTTTCTTTCGTCTACCGAGCCTGATCGAAGATTCAGTCAGGAATAATAAATCTTAATCAGATTGAAAAGCTGTTAGCGGGACTTTTTTCTCAATTTAGTTTCGACGTGATGTGATAAATGTTATATTAATGACAGAATGGCGATTGGTTTTAATTCTCAATGTATTTCTTTAATTAAAGTACCTAGTTACACTTACAAGACTGCTAGTAGGTAATTTAATATAGATGATTGTTTTAGCGTAACCTTACAGAAAGATCTTGTGACGATATTTCCTTTTCGATCTTGGTTTTTGACTAATAATAATTTACCTACTAGATACTTAACTAATTTAAAATTTATTGTTATGATTTTTTGGTAGAAAGTTACATAAATAAGTACGATCTATCTCTTAAAGTACCAATTTAATATTTAAAAAACGTTTTACATTAAGGTATCGTAATTTTTAATGAAAATTGTGTTGTGGGTTGGTTAAGGCTCTTCAATTGCTTTGTAATCTACCTTTTGTAAACTGTCATATAATCTTTTATAATCTTAAGACACCGGACCTCCGTTAAGGCTCATCGTGCACAATAAACTAAGTAAACTCATTTACAAGCACAATATTGTTTATTATAAACGGACTCATTAATCTATCTCCATTCCCGCCTAAATGAATTGTGCCACTTAATAAAGATCGTCGTCGACCCGGGGGGAAGGGGACTTACTAATTTATGCTCGAGTGTAACTCGTATTGGACTTTGGAGGCTTTTAAATTTAATAGCAATTTAATTAGTTTTTCGCTTAATTTAATTATTATTGTTAAATTTTTATTATGGCAGTGTTATTCCATTTGTAACTTTTAATAGAGACTGTTGTGTTGCTAGCACCATAAAATTCTAATATGTTTGCATGTTAAGTAGGTATACCTTGTTTTGAGACAACAATACATTATGATGTTATTGAGCTATTCGTATTAAAGCTACCTAATACCACAGACTAATAATAATATACTACGTATCTAATACTAATACGAACATCGAACGAAATAATATGATAGTAAGCATACTGAGCAGTAAATTAACATAGTTAAGCGTTTGTTTGTGTGTATTGTTTCTGTTTTTTATTTCTAAATAAGTATACTGTATAAAAAGGAGCCTTACATTCCATGGATATCAAATTCTCCATAAAATTAAGTCTTATTTTGCGTGACATCGTTTACCTTTCTTATTTAAGAATTAGGGAGGGAATTTCGCCCTCTAATTATGCGGCTCGACAAATTGCATATTTCTCGTGAAGACACGTATTAAGTGTCATATTAGGGGCATTTTATCCAGTGTTTTTATAATTACTAGAACGAAATGAATTTTTAAGACACAAGATAAACTCATGGGCTCTTTGTGTTTTCTATTTTCATTTTATTAAGGAAATGCCTTGCCTTAAAATGTAAAATTATTATATCTATATGAGAATATCCACAGAATATCTATGTTCTTTATCGACCACAGACAAACGTCAATTTATTATTTATAGCGGGATTATTTCGCAGGCTCGGCCCGATCGGCAATATGGCAAGCGGCGGGCTAAGCCGATGATTTAAACATACAGCTTATCGATTTAGTAAAACGTGAAAGTAATTAATCATATTTTAGAGGGCTTTTCAAACACCTCAAGAGCGTTTATTGTTGGGAGAGTGAAAACGTAGCTCGGAGTTAGTACCGATTACAGAAATTTTCGTTGCGCTCAAATGATTAATTGAACGCCAATCAATTTAATCTTTGGGGAAAATATTATGAGGTTTTATTACTTGGAACTGTGAAATGCGATCACGATTAACTGAATAGGTAGGCTCTTCAAAACATAGATATTAATTACTTATTAGTTAAGTTGCATGAGACAGTTGCTTTATTATTGCTTATATTCATGTATGTATTATTGTTTCATGAAATCAGATTTACAGAAACGTATAGAATTGATACTTATGTTGCTTTTAAAGTACGGTGACCTTTTTTTGTTTCATGACTTGAATTTAGAAAAGAATGTATCAAAGAATCTCGTGTTACCTTTTACACCCAGTTACCTTTCACATAAGAATGCATTACCTTCGCATCCCATCGGAGTATGCTATTGATATGCAAACTCGTCTTGAAGTCTTCAATTGTAGCAAATCGGAGCTATCGACGCGTCGCTATCAGTCAAAGGGCGTAAGCAGGATAATAGGGCTTGACAAGTAAATACATGAATGTAGTCCTATATGTATGCATCGGATTATTGAGTGATTTGAGGAGTGTAAATTCGGATTTGTAGTTTTATACATGTATTCGTAATATGGTGTAGAGATAATAATATAGTTTAGGCACAGATTAGATACTAAGTGTAGGTATATGTAATAAAAAGAAAGTGTCATTAAAATAATCGAATAGTGCATAGTTCAAGAATATTGTTTTCTAAGAATCATCAGAGATTCAGTAAAAAAATTATTCAATTTGTTTGTTCATTATAAACTACATGTACAATAATAAATGTAATTTTGCTCATAACTTTGTCCTTTGATACAAAATTTTTAATTTCAACAAAACAGATAACAGAGGTGCAAAAGGGAAAGGATGTGTAAATAAAAATCCAACATATTTCACATAAATTTATTTCTTCATATACATTATGTATAATTCTGCGAATCCACTGTGTCCCGGGACGCATCGCGGGATATTTTTTACAAAATAACGGTTTAACTTTCGAGTTAATTACATTCATTTTTTCCCGCCACGTTACGTCCGCCATTTGCAATTGCTCTAAACATAGACAGGCGCTTTATCGCAATTCAAAATATACAAAACGCAAAATAAATCGGGGAAATTACATTTAATTTCATTGTTCGTTTGTACTGGTCAATAAAACAGAAAAATTAATACGTATTCCATTTTACGTTTACGTAATTAACATAAAATCATATTAGAATCAGGTAAAAATTACAAAGAATCTGCAAAATGAAGCGTTCAAAGCTTTCTGTTTTATTCAAGTATTTAGAGCGACATCTTACAACTATAGTACATTTTAATAAACATAAAATACAGAACCTCAATTAAAGGTATAATTACACTTAATAAAATAGCTGCAACATTATACAGAAATACACAACACAAATTAAGTAAGAACACATCGAAAACAAATCAGTCTTATTTCAAAATGAAAAGGTTTTTGCACTTAGTATGTACATATATTCAAAATTGTATGGTTTTGTGGCAAGTGGCAACATTATTATACTTTGTACTGTGAATGGAATATTATTAACGGGAATACCTATTACAAAATTAAACTATGTTCGCAAGTAACCTGAGTATTAACCGTTTTAGTACGGAAATCCTTTATCTGCTTCAGTAATTAGTATATTGTATCGCTTTAAAGAATTTAATCTGTTAACAGCAGTGAGTAGCCTTAAAGACATATTTCAATTTTAATTATTTCAATACTTTCTGAACATCAATGCAAAACGTGATAAATCTATTTCATGATATATTTATACAGTTTTAACTGACTTTGCACGAGTGATGGGATTTTATAAAAATATATTTTCATTCAATGCCGGTAAAAAAATATTTCATATTTTATTGCGTAGGTGTGGTGAAGGTTTAATGTTATGTTCAGGTATTATTTGAATTTATTTTTGCGTTAACAGTTGGCTGGTCCGAATGTCCATAGAAAGTGTTTGGGGAGGGGCTTAATATATTCAGTAGACAATAACATGTGCGTTGATCCTTTAGTTATCATGAAACGGTAAATGAGAATTAATTTTAAATAGTTCACTCATACGATAAGTTCAAACAGTCACGTATCTACTATTTAAACCGTTATGAGAAATGAAATTAAAAACTAACACGTGTATATGAAATAGTTGCCAGTTAAGAAGCTGCGTTAAAGATAATCGCAAGCGCGAAGCTGCCGAGTTCCGATACGCATATCATTCAACGAGTATTAAATTTTCACTATCCAATTTAACAATATTCTTTAAAATCTATTTTACTTCCATATTACATATATTTTGATTTATAGCTACACGAAACAATTGGCAGTTACATTTCTTGATATATCCATAATCCATAGTTCATTCATAAACGCATCGTACATCTAAATTTCGAAGCTCAAGTTTAACTTATACGTAGATCGATATATTTTAGATTAGATAAGATTGTATAAAAGGAGTTGAAAAACCTAAATTGTAAGTGTAGTTACAAATACTAGGCAAGGGATTAAACAATAACTCCACCTAGATATAGCCTTAAATAGTGTTACATTCAGTTTCTTAGAGCTTTCGTTTACAAGTGGCTAAGAAGCGCGAAATCATATCACAAATACAGATTAAAAATTATACAGATAATATAATTTTTCCACCGTCCATCCGTTGCCGAATAGATTCGATCATTTCCTACGATTCATTTAATTATTACAACACACAGACAAAACAATTTTCTACCTAACATTAGATATGTCATCGAATCACCTTTTCCATACGTGGCAGTGACAATATATTACATAGAACGTATTCAAGCTTTAGAGGTAGCGCGCACGAGCAACTTTGTCTCCGCAACTATTTTGTCTCTGCAACTATTTTGTCTCTCCCACCCATGGGCTAGTATGAAAGTGCGCGCACGTAGCGACGCAACTCCCCATACAATTGATGGGAGAGACAAAATAGTTGCGGAGACAAAGTTGCTCGTGCGCGCTAGCTCTTAATGAAACTATTACAATGGACAAAGAAAACCGGTATTCATATACATCTGAAGTACTGTTTAAGGCGATTGTGTGTAAAAAACTAAAAACTATTTACATAAAACATTACATTCTACGCACATGACATAATTTCACACGACACAGCCGATTCGTCTAAGTTTGTTGTTACATCGCAATGAAACATATTACCATAATTTACACTACTTAACGTATTTAACACCCGATATGAAAAATAAACTTCTAATTACAGCTGCAATAACTATTTATACATTTTACATTATACTGTATCGTATATGGGCCGGGGACAACTGACGATTTTACGGCGACAAATGATTTTGTTAACCCGTTAATAGTGACTTTTTTTTAATAATCTTAGATTTCTTTGTTTGTGTTTGTTCGAAAAAACGTTATATACTTAGGTAAAACACAAAAGCGAAAAAAAAAATTCACTGGTCAAAGGAAAAAAACTATTTTTTTATTAATTTGTCGCTGTTTGATCGTCAGTTACCGCCGACCCTAGTCATAATATGTGATTAGACTTGATTATCATATCGCGTAAGTCACTAAGCGCACTGATTCCATTCCCTAATTATATTATATTAGCAAATAATTGTTCATGGCTCAATCGATAATACAGTTAATTTTAAACATTATTAATTTCCCAAACATTTTATAAGTTTTTTTTTCGTTAATAATTTTCATAAATGCCTCAAATCCAGTTTATAGTACTGCTCATAGGATCAATTAGTGTGAACAACAGTATACTTTTCTATATATCGAAAATAGGGATATAGGTTAAATATAGTAGTTCATTCTCATGGGCGCCTATATCTATACACTTCAATGTAAAAGAGACAAAAAAAATCCATAACTTTTTTAGATGTGTACAAAAACTAACAAAAATATTGAAAAATTCATACAAAATTAACTACTGACCTGCAAAAAAATTATTTTTATAAAAAAAAAATCGTAAAAATGTATGAGATAAATGCGCCAAAGAGAAGACATTACAAGACGAATAACAATTACCCTTTCCCACTCACAATCATGATTACACTGGTCTCACAGGTTATATATATCATAAGTAACGTTAACTAGGCACTGTCGCGATCTAGCCTCTTTATCATCGTTATTATAAGAGCCTTTATTTTATCTTTCGGACTAAAAGCGACTTAACACACTTGCCAAACTACACGATTATATGCAAGCCTCTTTACTAATCTAGGGTGAAACGTAAATTTTTATCAAATATCAAGTTTTAGGTGAATGTTAAGTCGCTCGAGGGTGAAATGGAACGTGTCGTTTATGAAAAGTTTATTATTGTCTTAATTCGGTCCATGCGGAGTTATTTATATGGATGATCATTAAAAAGGGTATCGCTCCTCAACCTCCTAATTGCGACCCTCGCGGTATTCAATCCTTTGGCATCGCCTTTCTGAATGTTGGCAACACTGGTCCAATTTTGATTAAATATCACTTTCAGATTAGGTACATAAAAAGGGTCAAATTATAATAAACCTTAAAAAACGGAGTAGACCTTCAAATTTATCAATTAAATTTTGTAAAAGGTTATGCTGCTTCAAAAATTTCAATATTGAATTCATTTATACGCAAATAAAAAAAAAAAAATGTTAGGCCAATAGAATGGCCATCATAGAGTTTTCAAAGATTTTTTCTGTTCAATATTCAAGGGAACCAAATTTCACAAATTTCTACAACGAAATTCCCAAAAACCCTGATTGAGGAGCGACATTGGAACATATTTTTGATATAAATGACGCTGATAACAATGTTGATGACGACACGTTTCCGAAAGATCCTGCAGGGCGATATAATAAGATAGGTGACGCTTTAGGTGACGCTGTGTGTGACGGAGCGTCGCCTACACGAGCCTGTCTCAGCGTCAGTTCGCGTAGTGGTCGAACGAGCCCAGGTACTCCAGGGCTGCTCGGTAGCAGAATTCATACTGGTCCTGGTGAATATTATAAAAGTCGTAGAATATATTTTTTAACTACTACAAACAAATATTCAACGCTCATATCATTAAATTTTGGGGTAAAACTAATGTAAATATGTTAGTTGAAAGTTAAATAACAAAATTTCAGAAATGTAATAGACCCTCTTCACAATTGAGAGCGTTGGACCAAATGATCGTCGATGTTTGTCGCCGTTACGGCAATTATGTATAAACACCTACAAAAACGGCCGATCAAAGAAATTTAGGCCCTCTACAGTCTACGCTATCGTGATTGCCTCTACTCGTCCAACGCTGCCTATTCTAAAAAGGGCTAATAAAAATTTTTTTAAAACAACAAAAGTAGGCTAAGTAAACTGAGTTACGTAGTGCATAATTCACAAAAAGCATGAATTTTACGATTGGATTTTTTTTTATATAGGAACATAATGTATAAACTATTTGTTCTATCACACTATCTATTCATTCGTACAAAAACTGAAAATTTTTCTTAAAACACAAAAAATACAACACATTTTAAAATGAACCTATATCCAACTATTCTACTATACCTCAGTCTGCACCATGGCGGGCCGCATGGTGCGCAGCGTGCGCACGGTCTGGAACACGTCGACCGCGCCCTCGTACTGCATGCGCTCCAGCACCGTCGACAGCGTGATGAACACGCCCGTGCGGCCCACGCCCGCACTGTTTCCATGTTTTTAATATCATTATCGACGTAAATATTACAAAGAGGAAGATTTTCATTGCGCTGTAGGTGATAAATAATCTTAATGACGGTAATATCGATTTTAAAAATTCCTTATAATGTGAAAGTTATATCTTTATCTATTCTATTTATTTCAGGTCAAAAGGACATCGGCCACTGCCCATACATACCAAGACCTGACTATGAAATGTCGCGACTAGAGAATCCAATCCCGCATCAAAATCGCGATCCCGCAAGCCTGCGGGATTAAGATCAGCAATCCCGCGGATCCCGCGGGATTTGCGGGATTGATTTTAATTATTATTATTTTTGTTTCATGTAATTTAAAGAAAGAAAATACACACAAATATTTTTAATTATTCTTATCAACATCTAAGCAAAGTTATCACTTATATTATAAATTAAATATAATGATGTTTAAGACAATACAATATTCACAATATTTCACGTTTCATATTTAGATTTTTATTTGAAATAGAACATATGCATTGGTTTTAGAGGCATTTAAAATCAGCTTATTTTTTTTTAAATACTTTCGAAGAAATGATAAAGTATCTAACGTTTCATCTTTTAGATTTGATCTTATCTTGTTGCATAAATTGCAGCGGCGGAAAAAGCAAGCTCGGCTTCCACACTTGTAGGCGGAATTGACTTTACATATGTATAAACAGCTTCCAAATACTTCCCCCTATTCCCTCCACATTCAAAAAGTGTCATTATCAAATCAGTTGAATTATCTCGAGTGGGTACACGCACAGCAGCTCTAGACTCTGCCACCCATTCAGTACGCTCAAAGTTAAATCCCCGTGCGCCGTAGTGGAATCCCCAGTCATAGAGTACTGGAACTGACATTGATTACGTTTCGTTCCGTCCGATAATAGTTCCGATCATCGTCTGAGCCTATTTTTCTTACTTTTTTTCAATCCCGCGAACGTGCGGGATCCCGCATGAGTAATCCCGCATTTTTGATCCCGCAAAAAAGGTGCGGGATCCCGCATTAGCGGGATCCCGCGTTAGCGGGATTGGATTCCCTAGTCGCGACCATGATTAATATAGGGCTTAAATGGTTCGCCTAACCACCCTTAGCAATCCCACATTGCAAATATGTATATTATTTGAAAGTCGTGGAGCTTAGAATTTTTACATAGTTTGCCATTTTTGAGGTTATGGCTACGTATATAATGAATATGGTTTAGAATTATACCTACAGCCATAACTAAATTCTAAGGGTGGACGACGTAGCCTATGTTATTTATTTGATTGTTATATAAGCCAATACAACACTGTAGTGACAAATAATAAACAAAATCATGTTTTTCAGCTACGCGTCAGTCATGTCATGTGTCATCTAACCTTTGTGTCTATTATGCCGGTAAAAAATACGTTCCGTTTTACATATTTTAGGTATATTATTAAATGTATTTATGGCAAAAAATATTTTTTAAATCTATAAATTATATCTTTCTTACTGTTTTTGCTATTAAATATGATAGGTGAAATAAAACAAAGAAATATATATTATTATTCTAGTATTTTTTAAACGTAATCGCTAATTAACTCCCGCTGCGCTGTGAAAACGAAACGCATGACACAGGTAAAAATGAAAGACGTTTGGATGCGTTCAAACAATGTTATGAATTTGAGTTTATTTATATTTATACATAACATTTTCCCGGCCCGAAAAAAATAAGTTAGACCCCGTTAGTAAAAGCACGCATAAATTACTATTTTTTGATACACCGATGGTTAATGTTCGCATTCAGGTCATATGTGGCCATCCTCCTTTACAAAATCAAATGATTTTGTATAATTTAGCAGGGGCTTATACAATTTTATCAAATTTAAACGGTAGGTATTCATATAAGTAAGTGTAACAGATATCGAGGTGAAAAAGAGTAATTAATTCTAATATCTATATAAACGAAAAATGTGTCAAATACACAAGTAAAATAGTATTAAAGCCCGTATTACACATCCTAATCCAAATCATATCCATAATCAAAATTGCCAAAACATCATTTCCCAAACCGAAAAGAACCCAAAAGCAACTCAAAATCCTAACCATGTATATAATCAAAACCAATTCATAATGTCCCTAATAACACAAACCTGCAGTGCACCGTAATGGGTCCATCCTGGCCGAACTGCTCCTTCGTCTTGTGCACT
The DNA here is from genome assembly GCF_061535455.1 of Colias philodice. NCBI lineage: Eukaryota > Metazoa > Arthropoda > Insecta > Lepidoptera > Pieridae > Colias > Colias philodice. Next base: position 8,744,813 of record NC_143097.1, read on the forward strand.
TGCCCCAGGAAGTCGATGAACCCCTCGCCGCTCTTGGGCACGCCCTGCTCCGGCCAGTCCGTGAACTGGAACTGTCGCACCGTGCGGGACGCACCGTCGCGCGCGTCCGTTACCTGTGGCGTATAAACATATTAATATTTTTCAAAAAAAAAAAACGTATAATAAACTTGTAAGTTTGTTAGTTTGGTGAGGGTCCAATTTTCAAACCTTGGGTTAAACTTTTTTGGCAAATATCGTATGGAACAACCATATCAAAATCTGTTTAGTTACCTGCTTTTGACATTTTGTTAAGTGTCTTTTTGCAAGTTTAGTGAAAGCGCGCCACATATTTTGACCGTGCAAATTTCAAATTACACATTTTAAATAAATAGATGTTTAAAGTTGTCTTTGAAAGAATCAGGTAGGAGAAATGTCGTACAGTAAAGGGCATTTATAGGTTTCTATAGGATTGTTGTTTGTGTAGGGTTGTTAAAATATACATACCTTGAATTCCCTCAAGATATACTGAGGCATATTGTACTCAGCGATGGGGTCCACGACGAAACATTGGTAGCGCACAGAACGATCGGAAGGCCAGTATTGATGGCACTTTTCCTGAAAACAGAAGTTTATTAGCATGTTTGAATATTAGAACAATTTCGAAATAGATATAAAGTATATACGTACTCTTCCCATTTCCTTTAACTTAGTCAGCATAACAATTATGGTAGAATTATGTTCCCAAAGCATACGCCAGAAGTCATCAGTAGTGTCTGGTAGCGGGCCTTGAGTGGCTATATAAGCTGCTCGGTATCTATAGCCGTCGACGAACGAAGCGTTGATGTAATCAGAACCATCACGAGGAGTCAGACAGACGCGGGTAGACTCATACGGCAAGATGTGCACCAGCCTATTCTTATGTTTGTTACAAGGCAAGCTTGCCGAAACAAACCGACTCGAATCAGCTTTCATGTTCGCAAGTTTCTTAAATTCCAATTCCATTCCAGTTATATTCTCGATCGAATCGATACGCATCAACTTCTGGATGTGCGAGTGCAAGTTACGCGCAGGAACTTCCGTATCGCCGCAGATGACGGCTTCGAGTAAGGCATCGTGGATGAAGATGTATTGGTCTTCGGTTTGCACCATGTAGTTACGTTGTGCACGCAGGCAAGTCACGTGGCCGTAGATATCTACCGTACGTTCGTGTCGAGCTCTCTCCAGCATAGAGTCAATGACGATAAAGCAGCCGGTACGACCGACGCCCGCAGAACAATGTACAACTAGAGGTCCCGCTTCAGGTGGGTTTAAAGCTCTAACTCGACGCAAGAATTGCAAGAACGGTGCCGGATGGTCTGGTACGCCGTGATCAGGCCACGCCGTGAATTGCAATTGTTTAATCTCTCGCCGCTCTGCTCCACCGTTTCTGGTGACTTGGAAAGTACGAATGCAATAAGTAGCCAGTTCTTGGACTTCAGCGATTGCGACTGTCATCATACCGTAAGACTCGCTTCCGCGGCTTGGCCAGTACTGATCACATTTAATCCTAGTTCTTTCTTCGAGCTTCGTCATCATGACTATTGTTGATGTTCGTAGTTCCCAACACATCCTCCAGAAGTCGGCGAAGGTTTCTTGTAATGGTCCTTGAGTTGCAACGTAGGCGTTGTGTTTTCGATAACCATCGCAATAGTTTGCATTAATGTAATCACTTCCAAGTATTCCATCAATAGGTTGAAGGATAACTCTACTATGATCATAGGCTATGACATTAGCATAACGATTTTTAGGTTTGTTAACTTCCATATTAGAGTGATCCCACGTGAATTGTTGGCCTGGTTCAATACTTTCATATTCTTGAGAGAATTTCAGATTATCGTTAGCTTTCAGTCTATCTATATGTTCTGATAGTTCGGAGATAGGAATAGGTGGATGTGAGATCATAGCAGGTGTTTGGAAATTAAGTCGTCTCATTTCAACAGGATCCGATGGAGCTCCAAAACCAATATCTGCTGACATTAATGGTCGAGTAACAGCAGCTTGATCAGGCGTTTTACACGGTTGTCGTCTTCTCTTTACAATAAACAGTAGTACTAGGCATAGCGAGAGCATTAATGCGGCTATGATAGGCCCAATAACCCAAACCATACCAGCTTCTTTTCGATTTTCTTCTATTCTGATTTCAGGGTCACCGTTCATATCTTTAGGATCAGGTCTACTTGGTTCTTCACCTGGTGGAGCTTCTCGCATATCTAGTGATAGATATTCGGAGAAAGGACTTGACGTATAAAGATGTTTCTGCGGCGTATCAACAACAGCTCTCACAAATACTCTGTATCGTTTTTTCGGATTAAGCTTTCTATTAAGGAAGCCTTCGTACATTTCATCGTTTCCGAGATGGAAAGTATATAAAATATTTCTTTGTAAGAACTTTGCGGCGATGTATGGTGCATTTTCATCGTCCGTCCTAGCGTTGTTTTTGATTAAATTTTCTGTTAAAAATTGATCGGGGTTTTTATGGTTATGTGCTTTGTCATCAGGAACTACAACAAGATAATAATGCGATATGGGTCCATATTCTTCGGAGGCTTGAGGTAGAATAACGAGTATTTCATTTTCAACAACACCGTAAAAGTCTGGTTTCACCATTGGTTTAGGCGCTGCCATTTGAGTTGTGACCGTAATTTTAGTTGGCGGTCGGTAAGAGTTATCATTGGGTATGGCACTAATATTCACGTTGTACGTTGTAAATGGCGACAAATCGTTGATAGAATAAGACGTTCTATCGTGCTTTACAACTATTTCTCTTTTAGGAATCTCTTGAGTTTGTGTCATTCCAAGGGAATCCACAAATTCTTTAATGGCATTGTAAGAAATCTTATAACTAACAGGATTTAGCCTCAAAGGTGGAGACCAAGACAGTGTCATTGAATGAGTAGAAACGTCTTGAGCTCGGAGATGTAAAGGCACTTCTTCAGGTCTGATTTTAACTGTTACTTTTTCCGATAACCTTCCCAAACCATCGGCTAATTTAGCTGCCACAGCAATAGCATATTCAGCGAATTTTTCCAAATTCTCCAAATCAGCCGAATGCGTTACGTGAACTGTTTTTTGTTGCCATGCGTCTAGATCTTCAACGGGAGTCATTGTATAAAAGATAACATAACCAACAACTTTTTTCCTTGAAGGTACGGTTTCCCACCATACCTCAACACCGGATTCAGAAGTAGCTACAGCTTTCACTGACATTGGTGCTCTACCGATGTCTCTTTCTGTATGCGCTACGATGTCTTTGCTATAAGGACCAGCTCCTTGATCTGTGTATGCACGAACCTTAAAAACGTAGTGGGCGTCTTCTTCTAACCCAGTGAATACAGCTTTAGTTAATTCAGTGGTCTTCTCTACGAGTGAAGATTGATCTCCTCTCTTATAAAATTGTACATCGTATTTCCTTATTTGGCCACTTCGGTCTGCTCTTATTGGCGGTTCCCAAGTAATACTTACAATGTCTGGTGTTTGGAAATTGTACGATACATTGGTGGGTGGGCCTTTGGGCGCGCCTTCTGGTGTAAGCCAATATTTTATAGTTTCTTGACCAATACCTATTGGATTTCTGCCGGCAACGCGAAATTCGTATTGTACGCCTCTTTCCAGATCATTAATTCTGTGCGAACTAACTTTCGTTCCAGAAAAATTCATTTCTTCGAGTGGTTGATCTTTTATACCATATCGCAACCGGTAGCCTAGTAAATCTCCATACGTCTGGGTAGGCTTAGCCCATTCAATTTCAATTGATACTATAGGATCACGTTCTAGAACCCTGCAACAAAAATCAAAATTAGTACGATGAAAATTTAATAAGATTAATAAAACAACTATAAAATTACGTTTAATTAACTTACTTGAGATTAACAGTAGGTCTATTTGGAACACCGCCTGGCGTTTTGACTGATACAGGTGGACTTCGATCACCGTCACCTTTTCTTGTTAAAGCCGCAACTTGTACGTTGTATCTTGTGTCTGGTTGTAAGCCAGAGACGTTCAACTCCAATGTCGTGTCATCCATTACGTTGAACCGCATTGGATCGTTTAGAAGCCCTTTGCCCTGAGAAATAAATAATAATAAAATGTAGTTTAATCTAAGCTTTTGTTCGTTGGTTTCTTTGTTAGCTACGAATTCAGAAACTACTCAGACGATAAAAAAAATATTTAGTTATCATAAGTTATTTTTACTGAGTTCATATTATTGTTATTTAAAATCAACCCAGGTAAAGCCTGTTTTTAAATGTATTTATGTATGTTTATTTTGAATGAATGTAAAAAATGTATTTTTAACTAATCTTATGCGAAACATAATTTACCTCTTCTCTAACTTCTTGCACGTGAACGTGGTAGCCTCGTATGATGCCATTCTTGTCTTTCTCCTGTGGCGGCTTCCATGTGACGTGTATGGAGGTCGAGTTGATGGAGTTTACTTTCACCTCTTGAGGTTCACCAGGCACTGTGAGTACGAAACATACGTTAGACTGACCGAGCCGTACCTCCTCTACATCGACCTAAATGCCCTATCAGCATCTACGGGAGCGTACTAAATCTATACAAAGCCTCGACATTTTAAACACCTAAATGGACTTAAGCTCAAAATCTTCGAAAAGCGCTGCTCGATTCTCATATAAAGTGCGGTCGGTAAGAGCCGTCGTTTATGCTGATAGAGTATTTCGGTCACGGCGGTTTTCGCCTTTCAGCATCTCGATCGGGCATTTGAATACCAACACACACAAAGAATGTAAACTTTACACCCTTTCACATCATCATAACTTAAAAATAAAACCATTACCTTTCAATCCACATTATAAAGATCAACTAAAACTGTAAAGCGTTTAAGGAGAAATACATTTATTACTATAAGTTATCCAAAAGCGGCGTAACTATAACCAAACAAGATCGCTTACTGATTTATTAGAAATACACACACTGCAAGGGATCACGCATGGGGTCTTAAGATTTATCTTCGCTTTGTTTAATCACACCGGGAAACGTGGATTACGAGTAAACACAAATTCATGCGCACTTAGGTTTTTAACCACTTGCAGTTAGGTTAGTTAAGTTTTGTGTAAATACTAGGAAGGACAAACTACGAAGCTTAGGCACAAGCACAAACGCACGTCTATACAAGCACTATAGTAATTTATACTCACTCTTGATAGCTGTACGGTTACCAGCGGCCCATACAAAGTCAGTGACGAGAGAAAAAAAAGAGAAAAACGCATTCAAATACATTTAAGACAAATTGTGCAAACATTGCAGGGCGAACGGAACTACTAAGTGAGAGATTACGAGTAGAACGCTTGTCGGCATTATGGGGGTTCTCTTATTTCATTTTCCTCGTGTATTTTGAGCTCTTTAGGAGGAGCATTCAGGTTAAGCCGCTTGGGACGTCGGCGACAATGTCGATTCGCATGCAATGCCTTTCTCTGCTCACGTCGAGAGCGCAACGAAAGGTAACGAGAATTTATTTTTCACCCGGGACCGAAATGTCTCGAGCTGCGAGTCAGTCATATATCGCATTATTTGACGTGTACTATTTCAATAAGGGTTAAGTATGAACAGAAATAGGCAATGCACGAGCGGCTCATTTTTATCCCTTGGCGCAGACGGTTCACTCACACGCACATGTATTGATTAAAGCGACGGCGCCGAATTGTGTGTGTGCGTCCTCAGTGTTTGTCTTGTGCGCCATTTCTCTTAAGTGTGTAATGTTGCATACCTTGTGTTGTCCACTGTGAGTTTGTGGCAGTGTCATAGTGTGATTGTCCGGTGCTGTAGTCTTCTAAAAGTTGTTCAGTATAAAATTAAACACGTAAGTACTTTACGGAACTGAAGCCAAATTGTCTTGTAGCGTTTCTCGGATCCCGTCCGTTCCTCAACGGCAATAGCGAACGTTAGGCACAATAGTATTTCGTATGTCACAATATCTAGTGTTCATGCACGACGATAGTTTGATAGAGTATACAGAAGAGAGAAGAAGATAGAAGATGCTACTTGCGATAACTTGTAGCATAAGAGCAAGTGAGATAGATAGAAAGATAGAGGGAAAGATAGTAGCGCGTAGTCTATCTGAGCTGAGCGGTCGGGGAAATGGCTTTGAGTGTCGCGGATTTGATCCCTCAGATCCGTTCTGAGGTGGGCCGAATGTGTTCGATTGAATTTAGTTCAGAATGATGGATCCTCGGGATCGCTCGTCAGTTCAACCCGCTGCCTTCCCGCTAAGAGTACAGTCAGAGTAGTGAGTAGAGAAGTAGTTGTGAGTATAGTAGCATGCGCGCGTGTCATGTTTAAACGGTATTGGTATTCAAATGCGGCGCTCGGGCCGTGGTGATTGTTAGACTGTACCGAGGCCCAGGCAGAATCATGAACCACTGTGATTCTTTACGCTGTATTTTGAACATTTGCAGAGAAAAGTTATAAGTAGGTATTTTGGATCATGGCTCTGAGCGGGCCGTTGGGTCTTCTGTAGTGCCACGCACTCGCTCTCTCACCTCGATTTGCTAGTTGTGCTGAGTGCTCCTAAAAGTGCGATCTTCGCTTTACAATATTGTCCAATAAACAACCTCAATATTGTACAGCGAAGATGAACCTATCCGGTGCCCAGTGAAAAATATTTGAACGAAAAACAGTGCTGTGTTGAAAGCATGCAAAATTGTGTTCATTGCTAAATACTCAAGAACTGTGCGTAAAAATCATATATAACGGTGCCGTCGACACTAGACCAGGTGCATTGTAAGTATGCATATCAGTGAGTGCCATCTTAGCGAGTGACGCAATCGATGACGTCATGAACAATCATTACATGTGACAAGTGAGTGGAAACTTCAACTCTATCCCGCTTCAAGCGGTAAATATATTAAAATATGAGTGAATCTTAAAATATGTACACGTAATTTGCAAGCATATTAAAATATTCTGTTACGAATTTTAACCTCCTCGATTAGTATCCTGCTATTCGCTCAAAAGAAAGGAGAAAAGAAAAAATGGTATTAGTAACGTTGATAGTATTTGTACGATATATTATATGTATGTAGTATGATATATAAGATATAACCCATCCTATAATATGCCCAACCCATCACCAATACATAAACACATTGAAGACATAGGGGAAATAATAATCACCAAAATAGTTATTATTTTCTCTATGTCTCAAGAAATATCGTTAAAAACCAGCCACGAAGCCTAAATCGATTTAATGGAAAGTGACAATTTTGAGGCAGCATTTAAATACTTCGTGATTGATTTAATTATTAGATTCACCTTGTCCCAAAGAAATCCAGTAACATTAAAATGGTACAATTAATATAATATTTATCATTAATTTAGTTATCCTGAAATATTTAGGCATTATATTTTGAAATGTTAAAGAATATTATCACAGAAGATTAAAATCGATGAAAATAAATATAACACCTATTAAATATGTACCAATATCGATACGATTTAGGAAGTTTTATTCTTTAAAATTTCAACAAAATATGCCTTGTATTCATGAAATGTTATTTGAATTTTAACTTAATTCAATTGTTAGTATTTCATTTTTCAATTTTATGTACACATTTTCACATACATATTTAATAAATTGAATTCATTAAAATTTGAATTCAACCTTAGTTATTAAAAGTTGAATAGACGCTATTTATTCATATTTTAAAGGTCAAACAAGTTTTCGGGAAATTGACGACACTAATCTATTAATTATCTTTTGAAAATATATAATAGCATATAATAAATGAATTATGTAAAAAATTCTGTTATAGTGACTGTTTATTTATTATTACTAGTTTATTATTATAATCATACTAGCTTAATTCCAAGTGTATTGTGTACATAAAACCGTTTGCGTGCCGTTAGTACGTACACTAGGTACACAGTACGCAGTACGTACCGTCTTCGTGCGTGCGCACGGTGACCGGGTAGGACGCGGGCCCGTCGCCCACGCTGGTGCCGGCCAGCACCCACACGCGGTACTCGGTCCAGCGCCGCAGCTCGTCCAGCACGAAGCTGGTCTGGTTGAGGCGCACGACCATCGCCTCCGAGTCGCCGCGCCCCGCCTCCACGCACAGCAGCTTGTAGTACGCGATGCGGCCGTTGGCGCGCTCGGCGGGCGGCGGCTGCCACGAGACGCGCACGGCCGTGGGCGAGATCGCGGCCGCGCTCACGTTCATCGGCGGCGCGCCCGGCACTGCAACGCTCAAACGTCAGGCGAGCCCTCGCCTAGTGCGGACCTTCGCCTATACCCTCCCGCGTAGGCCACGACCGGTCGGTCCGAAGCAATCTGTACCCTCCCTCGTAGCCTGCGACCGATCGGTCCGTAGCAACCTGTACCCTCATGTAGCCCACGACCGATCGGTTTGTAGCAACCTATACCCTCCCATGTAGCCCGCAACCGATCGGTCTGATGCAACATGTTCCCTCCCACGTAGCCCTCGACCGATCGGCCTATTACAATATGTTCCCTCCCGCGTACCCCACGACCGATGATCTGTTGAAAACCCTCCCGCGACCGATTGGTCCGTTGCAGTCTGTACCCTCAAGACCGAAAGGCCCGATCCGATGCAATCACTGAATGCTATCGAAATTATATGGAAAAATGGTGCCCAGAAATAAAATGAACATAAAGAAAAAAATATAAAAAAATCTGATTTAAACCCAACATGCTTTTAGTGTAGTGCGCGATCCGCTCGCCCATACATCTGAAGTCAGAACGTTAGGTACACAAATGGAATTAGTTATTAATGGTTACGTAGATAATGATCATTCGTCTGATGGGCGATGGATGGTCGTCGCCGACGACTGTGTAGGATATAAAAAATAAATCACTCGAGCCGGAGCTTCGTAAAACGTACGAACAACATAAAGCTACTGAGCACGGTGTACGCACATAGCGTTCATATCGCTTTCGACGGAAAAATGCATCGAAAGAGACCGCGTTGCGTACACATTGCCGTTACAAATTTACAATTACAAAAACACACAATTATCGTGATATAAAACTTGGTGCTTGTGCTGTATATTACTGGCAGCGTGCCGGGCAGGTGCTTTTATGTGAAATATTACAGTGGGCATTACCTGGAAAACGATAGTTACTTCACAATTTCAGAGCATTCGGGAAGGGGCTGCACGTTTCCCATTATCGGAGTAGACGAGGGACTATTAATTTCTAGTAAAATCATCTTACAATATCAACATACAATATTAAACTACGCAGTTCAACATTACAACTACCCAAAATCGAACTTAGCATTGCAATATCATCCCACATAGTTCAATATTGCAACCACAACGCAGTCCGTTCCCAAACGTCGTGTCGTGTGTCACGACATATCGTATCGTGATGTGTCACGACGTGTCGTGTCGTGTCGTGTGACGTCACGTACCGTACTGCTTGGTGCGCACGGCGATGGGCGGCGTGGTGGCGCCCTCCCCGCGCTGGGAACGCGCCGCTAACCAGATGTAGTACAGCGTGTTCGGATACAAGCCGTTTAGCGTGTACGTCTCCGTTATTGGTATGCGCCTGTGTTGTTTTTATAATAATAATTGTTCGTTTATTGGGAATTTCACAATTATAATTAAATAAATAAAAAAGACGTGTGGCACTCGGGGACTGCCGCGGTAAAGCTATTGCATAGCATGCCTTCAAGCCACACCTCCGCGCCCGTCGGAGTGGATAGCGTGAGGTTTTTTCGTTATGGAATTTCTCGATTCGGTCCCCGCGCTCAAGGCCCGCGATAGAAGCTATGCAATAGCTTAATAAATAAATATCGATTTACACAATATACAAAGTAGAAGTAGATAGTTACATCATTTTTATACAATGTCATTTTTAACAATCTATATGCAGACTGCAGACAACAACAATGCAATATAAGTCAGTAAGTAAGTAATTATACGTATTACTTCTATTATAAATCAAGTCACATGGCTGTCAACTATACTTTTTTGTGTTATTTCTGTTGTTAAAAAGGTGGATTAAAAGTACACATATGCATATCCACACATCCAACTAAGTTTTAACGAATTCAGCATTCAGCATAACAATTTCAATTGTCTCCTGTCATCAAAAAATTCAAAATGAAAGCCCTATTTTAATAACCATGATAAAAATGAACAATGAGAGCAACAATAGGTAAATAATATACATTTTAAAATATATGTCTCTGTCGACTCTACATACTCTACCCTCAAAAATTCAAAAACTTACTTTTTATGATGCTCCTTAGCGTACGTATCGTTCCAATACAGTTCATACGACACGATATTGTCGCCGGCGTGCGTCGGTCGTCGCCACGATAATGTGACCGACGTTTCGCCCGCCTCTACGACTACTAAGTTTGACGGTTGCGACGGTACACCTGGGTACGAATTTTTGTTAATTTATATTGGGAGAATGAAAAATAAAAGTTTCAAACCTTTACAATTTTTTTTCGCTTGATTTTCATATAGGCTTTTACAGTTATAATCTTCGAGAACATAATAATATCTGTGTACCTTATATTATAAGATATTGCTTACCAACAAATAAACCCACAAAAGTTTCAATTTCACTTTATTAGTGATTGCCTAATTTTGTTACTACTTTAGTCGACTAAGAGTTTCAGACCTATATTAACTAATTAATATAAAATCACACAATTCAAAAATAATTTAATATTAACTTAATTTTATACAAAAACAAACCTTGTTGAGTCTTCACTTGTACAGGGGCTGAAATAGGGCTCGGCCCTACAGACGTGAACGCTTGTACGCGTATTGTGTATACGGTGTGTGGCGTCAGTTCACTTATAGTCGTTAAGTGGTTGTTGTCCATCTGTTTCAAGGAAATAGAAATTGATAATATACATAAATTGAAAGTTTTATCTGTTTGGATGAAATGTTTATAATATAATAATAATATATAAATCTGGAGAGTTTAAACGTGAAAGTTATTACATTTTTTTCTTGGGCAACTTTGCTGTAGATACCCTACAAGCAATTCTAAATCACCTTCTGAAATGATTTCTTTCTTAAAATATAAAACTAAAACAATCTCTCTTTCTTTAAATACATATAGGGTAAAGCATTATTGACTAGATAGTCACTAGAATCAATAAAGAAGAAAAGGATCTATCCTTATAAACCTTATCTATATCAAGGATTACGTTTTCAATTGTAAGACTTATCTTTAATGTTAGAAAAAGTCTGCGTGAAACTAAATATAGGAGAACCAATTTCGTAACTATACACAAAAACAATCTTTACACATATCAATAAACTAAAAAAGAAAGTCTAAAAATTCAATAATTCATCAAAATATGTAACTTACCATCTGAGAATGCCACGATTGTATTGGTTGAGACGGATCTGACGTATAGTAAACTTTGTAGCCCTGCAAAAAAAAACATTCCATACAATACAACATACGTGTACGACAACAACGTACGTGTACCGAGATATTTCTCGGTACACGTACGTTGACGGACACGTACGTTCCTCGGAGGTATTCCTCCGAGGATAAAAACGTCTTTATTTGGAAAATTTTAATGAACGCCAAAAAATACAGTGATGTATTCCAACATAATGAAAACTCAGAAATTCTAATTTACCGAGATGTTTGAAAAGACAATGTTGCTTTGAGGAAAAACGTTGTAATGGAAGCGTAGGTATAAAAATATAATATTAATATTGTGTTACAATTTGCGCGTGTTTTATCTTGTGAGGTGATATGTCTTGGTTTATTAGTGTCATTTTTATTCAATCATATGTACATACAAATACTTTAAAATAACAAAGAAGCTTCATACTTCTTCATTCTTCATACTATAAAAGGTAAATTGATTGACTAAGGGCCGATTTTTCAATGCTTGGTTAAAACTTATCTGACCTATAAAGTATTACACGATAATATTAAAATGTCACATAAACTGTCAAATACGGACAATTAGAATACGTTTTTAAAATGGTAGTTTTATACATTATTCGACGAATAAGTTTTATCCAAGGATTGAAAAATCAGCCCTTAATATAATGATTATTATAAGAAACAAAATAAGGGCCCACAGTTAAATCGCAATAAATTAAATTAAATAGACAACATAGGTCCACTTGGAAGAAACAATTTCTTAAAACATTATTTCTTGAATACATTTTTAATACAAAGCCTTCTAAAGATCTTAAAAATATGTTATACTGCCCTATTATACATATATCTTACCGTAACTTGACCATTAGGCGTTTCCGGCTCGTCCCACTGTATGACCATAGTGCTTGAGCTCAACGGACGAACTTGCACGTTCCTTGGCGCTGAACCGGGTTCTGTGGGAAAATCATGGTTACTCTACATTTTGGAGTGTCCTATTTTATCTGTGGCATGTAGCATGACGTATGTGACAGTTTGACATATGCTGCTAGTTATAATTTAAAATGATAAATTTCTAAAATTTTCTGATGTTAGTTGGTTTTAAAAAACATAATATAGAATTATAGAGCCCAATAAAATGTGATAAAACCAATATAAATATACACAGTCAATACCTGCGTCACATATAATCATGTTACATGTAAATTAAATAATGTGGCCAACTGTCCCAATTTGTTGCCATTCAAAGAAAACAGCCATCTCAATATACATATAATCGAAAAACAAAATCCAAACTCAGATCACAGAACATAATAAAATTTCAATTTATATAAAACACAAAGGCGAAAACAAAACAATAATAATGGACATTAATTAATCGCTTTTCCCATCGTTTGACTCTTGGAGCTTCACATAAATATTTGATGTGGCATTAAAACGGTTGTTATTATGAAAGTAATATCGCGGGAGCGGAACAATAACGCGCTAAGCGGACTCTGTCTCATCTCAATTAAGTTTAAACAAAATGAAAGTATAAAAAAGGAAATAATAACAGCCGGAGACACAATGGCCCTTAATAGGATTTGTAATCGCGGTTACGGACACGTAAAAGAGAACGTCACTCAATGAAAAATCCCTTTTGCCGTTTATAATATTTCGTAGGCTCGAGACAATAGAAGTTGATACCGGTGCAATATTACGACATAATTGCGTTTGTAACTCCGCCGAACTCCCTTTTATTAGTTACTAGCTGTTGCCCGCGACTTCGTCCGCGATTACGTCGTTTTAGGTCATTCGTCGTTTAAAAAAAATACGTGACACTTTATTTTTGAATGTTCTTAATTGTCTCTTATAAAATTTAACTACATTAAAATTGAACACTCTGAAAATCTTAAAATCGGAGAAAATTGAAAATCTGAGGAAAACATGAAGGAATGTGATTTAAATTCTACATTACTTAGTATTTCAAATAATAATCTAAATTAAATGTAGATTAACAGTTTGAGCGCACCATTATAGAATATGTACCTAAGTATTAAATTACGTTAGTTTACATAGTAACAAAACAAAAACACGATGACTTTCTTTCGCGCTCGGTACCACAAACTAAGCATGTTAATGGTACGTGGCCCGCGTCACTTGACCCCCCGCGAGTTCCCCTCCTTTGCTATGCGAAAATACATTCGTCGCCCTGCTGTAGGAAAAATTGTAATACTGTGGCCTGGGCGTTATACACGCCCAGGGAGTTCCTGAGTGCCGATAGACATTTATAACAATCTTATATTAATATCACCATCTTGAGGAAAAGCTTCTAATGTCGATTTAAAACTGCATACATACGAATTAACCTGATGAAACATGTTCTAAAATTGTGAAATGAGTTCAGTTTTAAATTCGAGAAATATTGATAATTCTTGTATTCGACTATTCGTTGTAGTCGAATACAAAATATATTTAAAGAAACTTAGGTTGGCCTTCAGGCAAAAGGGATCCTATCAAATGGTAAACTTGACCTTGTATCTTAAAAGTAAGCATGAAAGGACCTTCTGATAATTGTTGAGCACCAAAGGATCATTTGAAACGCACTACTATAAGAGCGAATATTGTCTAAGAACTGTTTAGATTGCACGTCATGTTCCTCTAAAAGTAGTGATTTCAAAGGTTCCGGTGTATCTTCAAACGAAAGCCGACTCCTTACTCCACTTTAAAGCATTACAAAAATAACATACTACGTTAATATCGCCTATACAGAAGATGATCTGTAATCAATTGTGAGGTTATAAGAAAACCCACTTTTATATTTGTCGGACCCCACCACCGAATTCGTAGATTGATCTTCTATGTTTACCTCTAAGTCATTAAGACTATGCGAAATCTGTCTGCAGTAAGAGGGGCCTCTCGCTATTCGTCCGTTTCCAGAGACCGAATGGTTTCAATTCTTAATCTTTCATTAAACAAACTTAATAATCGTTTTTGTCTCAATTAATTGTAATATTCGCGTCCCTACTCTAGTCATTGCTTATGCTCATGTTCATCTTCAAGAGATCGAATAATATTATGGTGCACCCTATCATTTGTCAAACGGTCTTCATATTGAGTAAAAGTTTCAGATTCTCGAGATAAAATGTGACGGCCGTGATCAGCTGTGAGACGTTATACCCTCTCAGTGAAGGTTTCGGTCTCACGGGATAGTACATGCCGTTCGCGGTCAGCTGTGAGCCGCAATTCTCGTTGTGAAGCGGTTTCAGGTTCTCGGCATAACACGTGTTGTTTTCGGCCTAGAGTATACCTCTAACGATTCTTGAGAACTCTTATTTCTCATTTTCTTAGCTTTGCTCGAATTTCGAGATAAAGATTTTTTAGGTGGCACTGATGCATGAAAATAAAAATTGAGTTAAAACGGACTGAGAGTGTTATAGACAAATATAATCAGAAAGCTTCGAACTCCTAAGCTATCGGAAGTTACACGTGTTATTGTGAGTCAACCATAAAAGATAGACATTTATGATGTCGGGAGATATTTTTTATATAATAAGGAGAACATTTCTTTCTGAATACATGATTTCTGTGTAGCTTTAACCATTAAGGTTGCACACGCGACGAAAGCTTAAAAATGGAGTTACTGCTCTGCTCAGGAATATGAAAAATAATTGTACCAAGTTTCGTTTAAATCCGTCGAGTAGTTTTTGTTTCTATACCGGTTATACGGACAAAAATTTTACTGTTTGCTTCTTTGGCATCAGTGTCGATCCCTAATCACCCCGTGATAGTTATTTAGGAAATATATTTCATGTACAGATTTAATATACCTAAGTATACATAATATATTTAGATTCCAATTTCCATGTAACGTTAAATTCGACTATACAATAACTAACAGACAACGCAGGTTACTCTCGTTTCCGTAAGTTGAGGCGGCTACATATTCGGTCCTCATAACATCACTTTTAGTGAACGAAACGACAGCGCGGTTTAATTCGATGCCAACACCATCAGAAAAAAGGAAATATTTTTAATTGTGAAAAAATATTATGATTTACACTATTTTAATATAAAATATATGGCTGTGAGTGTGTAAAAATAAATCCAGCTAGTTTCACATCACACTTATGTTTATAATTAGCTATACGACATGAAAATATACATATTAATTACCAAGCAATAATCATACAGGTAAATACTGAACAAAAGTATTAACAGTCAAAGTTTATTTTTACTAACATTTAACAACACCCATGTAAATGATGAAGAAATGATAATTATCAACGAACTAACCTTTTCTATAATACTTAAAACAGCACATTTTTTAAATTATCTTGCTCAACTCTGCTCAAAAATTTGAGGGTTTTGTTGGAACTGTAATGTGTCAAAACTATGATATATCTAAACTACGATACAACTTGCATGCGGAAATGCTCATTACAATCAGTGAATTTAAAGAATAACTAACAACAACTATTCAATTTTATTGAGCTGATGAATATCTTTTGCCTGGAAGAGATCACCGCCGCCTAATAAATATACTGTGTTTTCTTATAAAATCGTAACATAATTTCTTTTATCTACTAAATTTTAATTAATAAGTTCTTTTTGTTATTTTTATCTAAAAATGATCTTGAGCTTATATTAGGCAAAAGTATACATTAACTTTTTATAATTTCAGGACCGCACCTTAAGGCGCGGGACATATACAAGCGGCGCGGCGCGCATCGGGCGCACCGCGGGCGCGCTGTTGGCGTCCGAAAATGATATTTATATAGAGTGGTTAAATGCATTTTCTTCATGCATAATTTAGTAAAATTATGTTTTTTGTGCTAAAAGAGATTTGAAAGTAACGTTAATTTGAAAGTAACGATTTTGTTTTGATAATTCCTTGTAAGTAAATAGCGAGGATAACCCCACGATTGCAAATATATCTTTGTTGGAAATGTTGGAATTTACTTGGAAAATTTTATAGTACTTTTAAAGTACATAATTTTAAAGTAGTACTGGTGTAATGATGGAAGAAAAGAAGGTTAAAATAACACAAAATTTATATTGTACTAGCGGTCCGCCCCGGCTTCGCCCGTGGTACATATTTCGCAATAAAAGGTAGCCTATGTTCTTTCTCAGGGTCTAAACTCTAAAGATTATCTGTGCCAAATTTCATCAAAATCGGTCCAGTACCTAGTTTATGCGTGAAAACCATACATACATACATACATACAAACCTTTCCTCTTTATAATATTAGTATAGATAAAATATGGTTTTCAAACACAGGTTTACATTTAAACCATATAAATCTTATCATTAAAATCTCAGTTCAAAAGTATTTACAGTACTGATCATTCCACAATATTATTACAATTACAAATAAATAAAAAACACAATCAAAATCAGGATTATCTTTATTTCTGACATTGTAAATACATGGGAACTTTCATTATGCTCTTCTTCATTTTCACTTTCCCTACTGCCATCACCTGTGTAAATCATTTCATCGATTAATTCAATTCACCTTTAAAAACAAAACGAAGAAGGGTATGTAATAGCAGCTCTATATAATTCCACACAGAGAGAACACATTTTTGACTGACAGGCTACCGTCTCCTATAGACCGGGAGATACTGACACAAAATTTCGAGTCATTTGTAACAGGATGGCGGTTCTACAGGGGTCTTAGTACGCAATGACAAAAAGAAAAACGATGGTGTGAACGCTGGTACCGGCGGCTTAGTCGCGTGGGCGTTAGTCGAACTCGTCGGAAAAATAGCGAAGTCAAACGATTTGTAACACAAAAATTTTAGAATTTACCGATAGCCCATAAAAAAGAAGTAGGCGGTAGTGTCATGCCATACTTTTCCGGTGTGACTTACAGCCCGCCATACCGACGCGAATGTGTTGATTTAAAAAAAACAATTCAACCATTTGTACCAGGCTAACTTTTGCACAGGTAACCATCGTCGTGCAGCCATTTACGAAAATCGCCATGCCATACTTTTCGGACGATTCCAAATGGTCGCCATACCGCCGAAAATCTGCAAATTTTTTTTTTGTAAAAATTGTAACAGACAAATGACTCGAAATTTTGTGTCAGTATCTCCCGGTCTACTACCACCCGATTTGTTTTTGATTGTGTATGACCGTGAATTGACCTCTATTTGGATGCGATGGGGGAAGCGCGCCTGCGGTACGCCTGCGGTACGCCCGCGGCGCAACCGTGGCGTGCCGCCTCGTCGCCTTTCCAAAATTCTTTCATACAAAATGTATAAGAAGGACGTGGTGCAAAACAGATTCAAGAGGTGCGCTTATGGCACGCCCGCGCCCGCGCCGCTTGTGTTTGACCCGCGCCTAAATGGGGTGCTCGGAAAATATGCCTACGGATTATTAATAGAGAAACTACGTAACAAAGTTATGTTGGTTCCATTTTATTTATAAAATATAATGAAAATGGGCAAATATAAAACATATTATGTAAAATGATTAAAAATAAATAAATGAAGCAACTACGATTCAAAGAAAACATCTTTTTCAGTGTGAAAATGCTCTAAGCAATCCTGGATGATGAGTAGGTATAATATCATGTACTCTCATCCCAGTACGGTCGGTACCTCGATAGCCATAACGATAAATATTATAATCAGATAACAGCAAAGTCAGAATAAAAATCATAACTTGTACAGTTGTGAGTGCAAAATTTATGTTTCATTTGGCAATAACATTTTTTTCGGTACTAAAACGTAGTAGTTTGATATGTGGTTGGCTGCCCCTCCTCTCCTTCCTGAAAAATATCCTCCAAAATTACCCGAGATACTTCCAATGATTGAACCATACGTTGGACATTAACTTCAGTCAAAAATTGACGAAGCGGATGATTACTAATTTCCACTTAATCCTTGCTGCCACTATCTTCATCATCAAATCATCAATTTTCAAGTGTTGTTGTAAAATTGTCAGCAGAAATAGTCTTCCAAAGGCGATATAATTTTATGAACATTGAATCTGTAAATAAAAAATCAAACGTTAATAATTGTAAATCAATAAAAAAAGCTACTTACATATAAAATTTTATCAACAAACTACTGTTCCCAACGCACCTCAAAATCTTGTAAAAGTCAAAAAGAATTCATCATTTTATTATTTCATTCTAAAAGTGTAATATAAAACCATTATAAAACCAATAAAAAACATGAATTGCTATCATTATAAAAATAAATACCTATAAAAGTAACAACTTACCTTTTGTGGGAACGCATGGTGAAAATTCACAAAACACGAAGATTGAATTTGATATTTTTGGTTTTATGACATTTATTTTAATTTTATTTATTTATTTATTCAAATGCTTTATAAATATAAATTTATAAATAATAAATTTATAAAGAATAGAAACATTCGATCACGAAATTATGTGGGTTCGAGTCCCGCCTCGTGATCGAATTTTTTCTATTCTTTATAAATTTATAAAACACGAAGATTAAAAATGTAACCAATGAACACAATCAATATTAGATTAATTGTAATGGTGTCTAGTTTGACTTAAAATAATAAACATCTACCCTCACTTTTAAAAATGTAGTATATTCACACGAAATATAAGCGCACCTTATAGGGAAGGGAAGATATGGGTTAAAGAGTTAAATAAATAACATGATTATATTTAAATTATTAATTTTCAACAGTTGTTCAGTAGTGATAACATGTAAATTGATTTGATTTTTACGAAATCTCATAGATGGCGCTGTTTCAAATTTGTCTTTATACTACTAAATTCATTAAACTGTTTCTCTGCCCAAATTACGTAAATGATATAGTTTTTATTTTGTAAAGCTAGATAATAGCATGGCTTACTCGAAACCAACATTTAAACATGAGTCTTTAGATTGTACGCTGTCGTAGTACACGGAATATGTAAGAAAAATAAAGGTTCACAGCTCCTCCCGCGAAGGTGATATCATGATAATATGTTTAAACTATCCTCACCCGACCTCTTAGGAATATTCATGCAAAATTTGAAGTAAATCTATGCAGTACTTTCTGAGATTAGCCCGGAAATACATACAGACAAACAGACAAACAGACAAACCGACAAACAGACAAAAATTCTAAAAACTATATTTTTGGCTTCTATATCGATTATAGATCATGGATCAAGTATTCTTTTAAAAAAATATTTAATGTACAGTTTTGACTTTCCTACGATTTTATTATATGTATAGACGTTAAAAAATACACTGAAAAGGAAAAGTGCTCGGTGAATTTTTTATTTTTTCTCTATGGCAACGCTTTCATTATCATCTCATCAGAGACAATTTTAATATTTTGTTCGACCCCCGAGTCTGCGGTAATTTAAGTCAAGTTGTTGGAGTGAAAAATGAGGTTAGAAATTAAAAAAAAGAAAATGTCCCAGAAATGATATTATGGTATATAGATTAAGTGTAGTTTAATTATGCGATGGATTAAAAATGTTAAATGATAACGTAAAATTATCGCCCACAAATTACATGTTTTATTAAAGGAATACAGATTTCAATAAAATAAAAGCCAAAGACACATGCATTTTTAACTACCCGTATGTAGTAAGAATTTACTTACTGGCACCTCCATACAATGAATCCACTGCAAAAAATAGCAGGAAAACAGCATTATTAGTCAGTAGATATTATATAAAAAATGTCACACTCAAATCACACACATGTGCTATAGCAGAAAAAGGGTAGAGGGAACGTGTAGTAGTAACATTATTAAAATGTCCGTCGGTAACGAAATGGTGCATGAAATGAAACGTAAATCACGCGCTACATCTAACACTACGAAAACCCAATTTAAAAGTGCCAAATAAAAAATAGAAAACAAAAAAAAAAATCAACAAAAACAAAACTATGTACTTAAATCAAAAAATTTCATTCAGAAGCAAAACTTACATGAAAGCCGCGGCGACCGTAGTACGTCGCGTTATACGCGTTGGCATGAAAAAATCGTACAAAACAAATATCTTAGAACTGAGAAACGAGCGACGTAAAACCAAAAATCTATTTATCGAATCTAAAGCGATGAAATCAATCAAGGAAATAGATAGAATCGTAAGCGATAAGAACAAAATTAAAGGAAGCGGATGATGAATGCGCCGAAATTGTTGTATTTTATTTGGATGCCGGTAGGGTTCGCCGACGTTCAATCGGCCGACATGATTAAAACGTCCCTTTAAATATTTTTTTACATCAATACACGAAGCGAGGCTGGTCGGTTGGTTTAACGAGAATTTGTTACCTGTTGTTAATAATCATTGACGAGAGTACGCAAATATAACGGAGCTTAATGACAAAAAAACATTCAATAGGATTCAATCAATCGAAAGTAATACAACTTCGCAAATTATAGGTCTATCTTATAAAGACCTCCCTTGGCCATATAGATTTCCTTTCATTTCCCTTTCCTCCTTTATTATCAAAAGAAAATTTTAATATACCTTAAAGTTTTTTTCTTTGGATCGTGTCGCAAATGTAATCATACATAGCTCAAAACAGTAAGTTTCCAGCCTACAACTCATCCTTAAAAACAGTCCAATGTTACTTAGGAAAAATGCTACATTAGCTCATTTCTAGGCCTCTACTTTAAAAAAAACTTTACTTTAAAATCATCTTTATACCTTAAGAAAATTGTTTTATTTTGTCCATTTTAGACCACCACTTATCTCTACTCTGTGTGTCATATATCCCATAAAAAAAAATCATCGTCAATCTACATATCTACATACCAGTCTCCCCCGTAGTGATGACCGCCGGCTCGGAGGGCGGACCGCGACCAATGTTGTTCACAGCTATCACGTACATTTCGTACTCCGTGTACGGGGACAGGTTCGTCACTGAATAGTACTGTGTGATCACGCCGGATATCTCGCTGAACGCCTAAAACGCGACACAATGTTTTATGGAATATTGTTTAGTATTAGAAGAGAAATTGATGAAAAGTTTTTTTTTTACATATTGTTTAATGTTTATGGTAATTATTACATATTATAACTCTATATATAATGCGGATATTTTCAATTTCACCTACTTTCTGTAAAAAGGGTAGTGTATATTACTTAGCTTTTTTTACATTTTCAGCCACCCGCATTTCCATAATTATTTGTATTCTATGTATCCGCTTTTAAGTGGTTTATGCTCTCTCTTTAAAATAATTCAATAATATATTAAATAATACAAAGTAATAACATGCTCTATAAATTTATAAAATTATTCACTAAAACATTACCTGATTAGCATATTTCGGCTTGTACTGTATAACATAGTACTGCGGCTCCTCGGGCCCGCTGTACGTCCAAGCGAGGCGTACTGTCGTCGCTGTGATTTCAGATGCCCGTACTTCCGTGGGGGGACCGGGTAACGCTGTTACAAGTTATAAAAATATCATTGAAATAAATATTCTTATTGAATTTGTTCAAAATATAAGCCTGAATAGAAACACTTTTTATACATAAACATAAAAATGATGAAATAGATAACTAACTTTATTTATCTCGATGAAATACAAAATTACTAGTTTATACATAGTATTAAGTATGTGAAAGTTTGATATCTGAAATAGGATTCAAAGGAACCTGAAGTAGAAATTCTATTGAATTAAAATTAGAACAAGAGCAGCAAACCCCAATAAACTTTTTCACATATTAATTTAACTTTTCAAAACACAAGCTAACCTAATAAACTGCTCTTGCCTTATCCCGCCTCCTTTCCACTTACAAAAATCCCTCATTAATGTTTAACATCGAATCTGGTGTATTATGAGTTCGCTAAGCTACTTAAACGCATAAAAATACGAAGTTCAATTGACGGCCTGAAAGTTTTAACGGGCCGTAGCCGTACGGCTAAACAAGTCGGGGGAAAAGGGGCTAATCCCTTTCGAATTAAGCTGAGAAAACGGACGAAGTAACAATAATTAATCATTAATCAAACTGACATTCGTTATGTCTCCCGGGCATCCGGCGAGTTCGCAAGCCTTCCGATTAGGAATTATAATATTTATCCATAATGGATGGATGAGACTCCCCGCCATTTATCAAATTGATTTTGGCAAATACTTAATTTTGATTCGGTTCACTGTGGAAACTTCGCTTTGTTCAACTTATTAATTAAACGGAGTGATTATTTATGTATTTAAATACATAAACATCGTGGCAATATTGTCTGTCCAGTTTAATGCTAGTCAATGATGGAGTTTTGTTCGAGCACCTAATGAGTTAGGCGTGTAATGATAATTCCCTTAATTATCGTTCATGACTAGTTGCAGTTACATAAAGGAAATGATACGGCTCGCACAACCAAAAGCGTGGTCGCTCTCAATAGCTATTTGACTGTGTGAAATCTGTCGGGTGATTGCATTTGACTACCTATTAAGTAGCACCTACTACAAACGTTATGTAATTTAGCAAAGCTTTTGCTTGCTTTGGTTACAAGAAAATAATGATTGCATAAGGCTTTACATTTTCGAAGATTTGCAAATATACTAAGGAGTGATAAATAAATATTTGAAATAAAAATATATATCCAACTATATGGACAAGATCACAACTCTTAATTTTTAAAAGCACCCTTCTTGTCAAATTATTTTAAATAGTAATACAAAGAATTAAAGAAACGAGACGTTCCATCAATCCGCACTTGATCAGCGTTGTATATTACGGTTTAAATCTCATACGAGGCCTGTATCCCTACAGTGGGAGCTAATATATGCTGTAGAAGAAGATGTCTTATAACGTTTGTTATACATGATGATGACGATAGTTCTACTCACATTGGACTTTGACCTCTGCCGTGGCTTCAATCACGCCAAGCACGCTGGCTGCCTCGCACGTGTAGTTCGCAGATTCGCGTATATCCTCCAACTTCAGTGTGTTGATGCCGAGCGGCGGGTTGTCTTCGGGCGTCAGCCATTTCGTCAATCCTGCGCGGAAAATATATTAAATATTACGTATTGTTCAATAGATATAATATATTAATAATACACAAATTTGGTCAATTTTAAGTATTCCAAAGTTATGAGCTTTAGGAGACGCAAACCTTGTCTCAAATTCCATTCACATGTATTTACCTATTATATTATGTGTTTTTAATCTATAAAAAAAGAGTAGTGAAAATATTCCTCTACACAGTTCTATCTATCAGACTAATAAAATTCTTCGAAGCTTGTTACTAGGTAGTAGGTTGGTACTCTATTTCCGTGAAAAAGTAATACATGGGGTTATTTCCACTATAATAATACCTCAGAAATGACTCTCTTTTTCTCCATTCAGAAACTAACAGATTTTAAACGCGATTTATTCCCTACGTTTCAAACATCTTAGAGTAAACGTGTTCATGCTTCAAAATCTGTTCAAAGTCTTAAAACTGATCTAATAATCTATTTTCTAAATATATATTACACAATATACCTTTTCTCCATTTGACAGTGGGCATCGGCGATCCTACGGCGACGCACTTCAACGTAAGATTACCGCCCAGCATCACTTCAGTCCGTGGTGGGGGTGGTATCGAAAACTGGGGTGCTACACGCCTCACTGTGGAAGATGGTTTTATTAAGAAAATGCTATTTTTTGTAATTTTTGAAGTGAAAACTTCTTTAGCGGCGTTGAGCACTTTTTCTGTAATGGGTATAAAATCTTAAACTCGCGTCAGGACACGTGACCTGATCGAAAAAGCGTAAGACGGATACCATTCCAAAATATTAAACATGCTCAACGTTAATAATCAAGTTTTCACTTCTGCCGGCACTCCCGGAGTGCAACCCGTCTTTTTTAACTATAGGCTTACTGAAAAGAAAAGGAAGGAATGGTTGTTGTAATATAAGCAAAAATAAAGTTTTTTGTATAGTTAAAATTGTTATAATAATATGCTTTTGGGTTTCTTCATATTTTTAACAACATTTACTGAATATATAAAAGAGTTTTTATAGAGCAATATCTTAATAATCTTTATTTTTATATGTCCTCTATATATTATAATTTTATTTTTGTACCTAGTTCATGTTTACCGCTTTTCAAGTCTAATCACATCGTGTAAACCAATTTCGGCTTTAATCGCAAAGACTTAGGATCTAAGTAAAGTTTGTTACGTAATTTGAACCGACCAAATTGTAATATAATAAGTGCCCGACTCGATTGAGTTACAATTGAATAATTCCCGCGTAATTAATAATAATCTCAGATTATTTCACAATTAAAATCAATTAATTGTATTTTGACGAGTATCGTCATATCGTATTCCAGAGAACTTTGTTTAACAAGCGAAAGGAATACTTTCGATAGACTTATTATAATAAATTATTATTTATCAGCAAACTAAATACATTTCCAATTAACTCACTTGATATAACACGAATAAATCATTAGGTACGTATAACTTATTTATGAATTACTAATAGTAAGCTTTGTGCAGATTTAAAATTAACTATAGTGGATTAAATTATCTTATATATAAAATTCTCGTGTCACAATGTTAGTCTGCATACTCCTCCGAAACGGGTGGACCGATTCTCATGAAATTTTTTGTGCATATCGGGTAAGTCTGAGAATCGGCCAACATCTATTTTTCATATGTACCACGGGCGAAGCCGGGGCGGACCGCTAGTATTATTATATAATTTTTTTTAATTGTAATTCAATTACGAAATATTTTTCGCAATTGAATTTTAAATATTTCAATTTAGTACCATCCAAAAAAAGATGTGTGTTGAATATGTATAAAATAGTAAATAGTAACTATTAACATAAAGTAATCTAGTTACTAGTTACTAGAACATAAAGTATTCCGTTTTTATAGCAAATTTCATCAAATCTTTTCAGTAAATAATAACTGTGAAAATTAACAACAAACCTTATAAACTAACAATCTTATATTCCTCTACAATTCAACAGCACCCACAATAATCTTATATCCACCATCCAAATGTATTGTGCCAAGGCTTCACTA
This sequence comes from Colias philodice, assembly GCF_061535455.1. Classification (NCBI taxonomy): domain Eukaryota; kingdom Metazoa; phylum Arthropoda; class Insecta; order Lepidoptera; family Pieridae; genus Colias; species Colias philodice. Next base: position 8,770,128 of record NC_143097.1, read on the forward strand.
TGCCAGTTTCAAATTTCAAGAGTCATAAAAGGTAGCACTTGCAACAGATACCTCTAGAACCCACGACATCTACCTGCACACGTGCTCAGTATTTTTAACACCTGAATACTTTAAAGCCACAAAGGTTGCCAGTTTTATATTTTCGACGACGTGTCAAGAATAAACATGCAAAATGGTCCACTTTTCAGTATAAATGAGGGAGGCGTGAGGGTTGACGCGACCTTTGACTTAAACAAAGGGAGCGTATAAATGTAGGCAGTGTATAAAATGTTAAGCGATTGATGTTAAAAATATGTGGCAGAAGGTAATGTCGGGGAAGTGGTGCCAATACGACTCTTAATGTGTAGAGTGTACATGCATTAAGTATAAAGTGATATCTTGTATTTACTTGCAAGGAGTTTATTACGTTTCAGTTTTACTGAATGAGAAAATATTACATATTGATATGATATAAAACGCATGTAGAGTTCCTGATCCATTATCAACTGCACAATCTGCAAATATTTTTAGTTACACTTACATAAAAACTTCTCGAATATTGTACCTCGAATACCTAACTAGATAGGTGATTATTTCGCAAACTTACCCTGTAAATTTTAGTGAAAGTAATTCTTACAAATTTTTATGTTTTTAAGAATTACTTTCACTTAAGTAAGAAGAAATAACAAGCCGTTATCAACAGTCAACATTATCAAACTTTTTAAAACCTTAACACCATTAAATCTATCATCATAAGCATCTATTATTTCAAATAACTAAAGACGCCCATAAAACGTGCCCTAATTTACTTTAACAAACGGAAAAGTCGGTGTAATCATCATCTATCATATTGTGAGCGTGGGCAGTGCAAGTAGTACGCTTTGTATCTGCCACTGACTAAGAAAAAACGTTAAAAAGGTAAGAAAATATTTGCCGCGAAACCATTATGTTAATTGAAGTTAGGCCGCCGCCATTTCAGCGTTTAAACAATTGTAGCACTCGTCAAGATGGCGCGTTTTTATTAAATATAAAAACATCGTTAGTAGCTGTTTCTCATATTTTGAACACACAACATTATAAGTTTTTCATATGAAGAAAAAATTGTGTCTCAGCTTTTACTGTGAAAATCTTGCCAGTACAGTGCTGGTTTTCAGTTTCAAATATTGCAACTAACACACCAAAAGTTTAAAATTAGAAGCTATAAAAACACTCAGTATCAGTTGTACATCAAAGGGTTAACATTTTTAGATAACCAAATATTCTTCGCGTCATGATAAACAAATTCCGCGTTTATTTCTGACATCGTAATGAAAATCTTCTTACAGTTGGTACCTTTAATTAAATTGAAAGGAAAGGGCGAATGTCATTGACGGTTTTAGATCACGATGGGTCTTTAATGTGGTTTTACTCGGGTTATTAATAAATAGTGTTATCCATACTAATATTATAAATGCGAAAGTAACTCTGTCTGTCTGTCTGTTACTCAATCACGCCTAAACTACTGAACCAATTTGCATGAAATTTGGTATGGAGATATTTTGATACCCGAGAAAGGACATAGGCTGCCTTTTATTGCGAAATAATATGTACCACGAGCGAAGCCGGGGCGGACCTCTAGTATAATATATACTCGTAAGTATATAAAAAATCCTACTACTAAAGTGAGGCATTGTAGATCTTCTGTCAGAATTTGTTCGTATTTCTTTTTACTTTTGATCAAGCTAAGTACTTCCTAGTATTTTGTCACACAGAACTTAAAAATATGTTTTTATCAAATAGTAAAATTCCCTTGGTCATATCTATATCTATATATATAATAAAACTAAGTCGATAAAATGTGCGTGCCGATAAAACTTAAAAAGGAGTCCCGACACGATAAAGGGACTTATGTGGTGTGATAGCCCTTTGTCCCCCCTCGAACAAGAAAGTTCCCGTTTTAATCTAAAGGGCATGTTTTTAAAGATATAAGGGACTTTCCGACCCTTCAACTTGGAAATTAAGTGCAGTGGCGCCATCTGTTATCGAATATTTGAACTTCGGAGACTATATTACACTCCAATAGACATAGTGTGTAGTCTCCATAGTTGTGAGCCATTGCAGCATGTGTAGTAGTGGCGCGAAATTTAAAATTCCAATTTCAATAAAATCTTAAATTTAAATTTTGTGTATTTATACGTCATTATTTAACGTATATTTTGGAGTTAAAGCGACATAATTTTAGTTATCCAAATTAATTCTCAAAATATTAAAAAATTTAGGTTTTTAAATTTCGCGCCTTTACTACATACGCTACCGCTACAGAAGCTAGAAAGTTCCCGTTTTAATCTAAGGGCGTGTTTCTAAAGATATAAGGAACTTTCCAACCCTACATAGTGGCGCCATCTGTTATCGAATATTTGAACTTCATTCAGGACAACGATTGTTTGGGTTGCATTTCCAAAAGCGTTGCGAGCAAATTTCAATAAAGTCTTAAAGGAGAATGGCGAAACTGGGCCTAACAAAATTAGGGCCTTACAGAAATCATAATATATTTAAAATTCATTATGTTATTTTTAATAATTCTTGGTAAAATATTGACTTCTGATTCTATGGGAAAACAAATGTTTGAAAAAAAAAGATAATGTGTTCACTAACGGAATTGTTATTTAGATTTCTATGACTACCGGTCTTATCAAGCAGAGATTGTCAGTGCTGTCAGGAGTAAAATAGTCGATATATCGATTAAAACGAATGAATATTTATTTTCATTTTTAGTTTTATATAAAATTCAAATGTTTTATAAATCAGAAATATAAGTTAACTGCGTTACATATTTTATTTTTAACTACGCTATTTATTAAGGTAATTCTATGTACATATTTACTCATGGCGGCCGCACTTTGTAAGAATATTTCTGAAATGTAGCTGGCCGCTTCAATTTTAATTACAATGACATGTTTGTCGTTTGACTTTTGACATTTGATTGAGGTTTTTCGTTTCGTGGTTAACTTATTTTCTTCATTTTTATCGACTTTCGCTACGTATTACGGACACTGACGATCTCTGTTATTACTACCAACCAACGCTTGCACACCGGACTTTGATTACCTGCCTTTACGACTCACTACTGCTACCCTACCTGGACACCGACTTTGCATCCGATTTTTCATTTACAAATATGAACTGCATCAAATGTGGTATTAATGCTAATCGTAACAATGCTATACGTATGCATTTGTTACAAGATAACGCTATCAATTATACAAGGGTGGACTGCTCCTCTAACGGTTAGTGGATTAGTATTATCTAAGGTATTTAGTACTAGCTATTGAAATCAAACAAAAACGTAAACACACATTGTTTTATATATATAAATATATAATATAAAACAATGTGTGCCGGCTTCGCCCGTGGTACCTACATGTTTAAACTATCCTATCTCTCAAGTTGGATCGAACTCCACATGGTGTGCGAATTTTATTATAATCGGTTAAGTGGTTTAGAAATCCATTGAGGACAAACATTGTGATTTATGACACGAGATTTATATATATTAATATATATATATATATATATATATATATTCACTTTCTTTTGTCCAATTGTAATATTAATTCTTTATTTGTAGATCACTCACTCTGATCACATATGTGATGCATGCTGGAAACTTGCAAATGATTCTTTGAGGATTGAAAATCATGAAGATGACACTGTAACTCTGGGTCATCAACGTGTATGCATTTATTGTGGACGTTCTGTATTGCGCACACGGTTTCATTTACTAAGAACTGATTCTCAACGCGATCAAAGAATTAGAGCAGTGATATTAGAGTGGATATTACCTCGTCATTTAAGTTATTGAGTGTTTTGATAATATTTTAAGTAAAAAGTTGCCAATAATCTTCTTTTTAAATCTCAAAGTAAAAATAAAAGGTGTTTTAACAAAGTATTTCTTTAAAGATTGGAAATAAAGCAACATATCTATGTCATTCTTGCTGGGTGAGGGCTCTCATAGGAAGGGAAGCAATAACAGTTTATTATTGTAATTGTTTAGTAGGAAGAAGAACTGTAGGTTGCTGCTGTCACGTTATGTGCATAATATGATACCTTAGCTGGGCAAGGTATCAACCAGATTTAATGCCGCCAGCACAGTTTCTGGATGATGTGTTAATTGTTTATGATGATAATGATGATTAAACGATTTATGAAAAAACGTGTTTTATTTTATATATAAGTACCTACGATGTTTTGGTAGGTACTCTAAAAGAATAAAAGTGTGATCCAATATCTCTATTACCTAACTGTTCTTATGTTACACTCTTTATCTAAATAATTTATATTATAGGATATAAACTTACCTCTACTTAGAAAGAAACAAAGCTATTCATTGAACTCGAGCAAACCTAACCTCAATTTTAGTGACGTTACATGCTCAATATCCCTGCTATCCCATAGAACAGATTTTTAATTGTTATATTTATAGAATCTGTATATTTTTATCTATTTAACCCCACATAAATCATCAGTGTAACGATCAGGCCCAAAGTCCTATGGGAGTTCGCCATTCTCCTTTAATTTGTTGCTATAATAAAGTTATTAAATTTTGTGTATTTGTACGTCATTAGCTAACTTATATTTTGGAGTTAAAGCGACATAATTTTAGTTATCCAAATTAGTTCTCAAAACCTTAAAAAATTTAGGTTTTAAAATTTCGCGCTTTTAGTACAAATGCTACCGCTATAGAACCTTTTATTATGGCGGACGATAGTGACCAGAATACTCTAGAAGGTGTGAGAGAGAAAATATTTTCAAATTTTCTCGAATATTCTAGAGCCTAGCTCTCTGAATATATAAGAGCCCGGTGTCGCTCACCAGAGTTAGTTTAATTTGAACAGCGAAACGAGCGATTTCAAAACGAAAATAAGAGAAGTTATCTGTGAGCCTTTATTTAGAAGTATCACGTGTGAGTATTTTTAATAGTGTGTTTAATTAACTCTCGATTTTGAAACGAAATAGAAATAAGTTATTTGTGGGTTTTTTTCGTGAAATTTCCCTATAATATTAACAACATGTAACCCATCAAACCCAAAACAGCTATGGGACTCTTTCAAAAGGAGTATGAGTGATGATATATTGTACCAAGTCCGACAAGCTAATCCTGAACTGACTATAGAATTCAATGACGAGATCTTCAATGAAACACGCATTCGCTTAGAAGATAAATGTTTAGCAATAAATAATCAAGCCTAAGTAGAACTTGGAATGCCAGCACCACAAAGAAATGCTTTTAGTGTGCTAAACTACGAAATTATGAAGGAAAAAAGTTACAACATCAATCAACTACTTGAATACAATGCTCACAACTCTCAATGACAATAAAAAAAAAGTTTACGACGTTATAATGAGCCGGATAAATAACGATATTGGTGGAATTATTTACTTGGACGCACCAGGAGGCACCGGTAAAACGTTTCTCATAAATCTAATACTGGCGGAAATACGTGCTAAAAAACTCATCGCACTGGCACTAGCATCATCTGGCATTGCAGCCACACTTATGGAAGGAGGACGATCTGCCCATTCTGCCTTACAACTACCATTGAATATAGCCGAACAACAATTCCCGGTATGTAAAATTTCAGGAAAATCTGGACGTGGTAAATTCTAAACCAAGCTAAAATTTTCATCTGGGATGAATGCACCATGGCCCATAAAAAATTTATAGAAGCCATGGACAGAACATTACAAGAATTGCGAAAAAACTCTGAAATAATGGGAGGAGCTCTACTCATACTCTCAGGAGATTTTCGACAAACACTTCCAGTTATTCCCAAGACAACATCAGAAGACGATATCAATGCATGCTTGAAAAAATCACATCTCTGGCTACAAGTCCAAATACTGCAATTAACAAAAAACATGAGAGTTGAATTATCAAGAGATGAAACAACAGCACAATTTGCTAAAATACTTTTACAAATCGGCGAAGGTACATATCCTACTGACCAAACGACCGGCCTCATTGAACTTAACAGTGATTTCTGTAATATAGCCACTACTGAAGACGAACTAATCGACAAAATTTATCCAAATATTATTCAGAACTATACTAATGCAGAGTGGTTATTTCAAAGAGCAATTTTGGCCACTAAAAATAATATTGTTGACGATATCAATTTTAATATTCTGAAGAAAATACCTGATGAAGAGAAAATATATAAATCGATCGACACGATGGTATCTATTGAAGAAAGTGTCAACTTCCTCACTGAATTTCTAAACTCTTTACAAGTACCAGGAATGCCATTACACTGCCTTCGTCTGAAAATTGGAACTCCAATCATACTACTCAGAAATCTCAACTCCCCAAAATTATGTAATGGAACTAGAATGATCGTAAAACAGCTATCGAATAATATCATTGAAGCTGAACTTATTTCTGGAAAGACCAAAGGACAGACAGTATTTATACCTAGAATACCACTGATCTCTTCGGAATTGCCATTTCAATTTAAAAGACTGTAGTTTCCAATAAAATTAACCTTTAGTTTTACAATTAACAAAGCGCAAGGACAAACTTTAAAATATTGTGGCATTAACCTCAAAGAATCCTGCTTCTCTCACGGTCAGCTATATGTAGCTTGCTTCAAGAGTAGGAAATCCGAAAAATTTATGTATATATACTCCGGACAATAAAATGAAAAATGTTGTTTATAAACAAGTATTGTAAATAATGAGAAAACGTTTTCAATAAATTTTTTTTTTACTTTTTACGTCATAGTTTATTTTTTTATTTCGACTCTACCACGTCATCTCATATCAACTCCCGGGCGAAGCCGGGTTTTTTAGCTAGTGTATTATAAAGTGAGCCTGTGCGGCTGGCTGTTTTTCTATTTTGTTTCACAACAAACAATGCGGATATAAAGATATGTAAATAGATACACGTTCATAGAAAACAAATGAATGTGTAATGCGATGAGAAATTTCTGTTTCCAATAAAATCCAGCCAAATAAAAACTGTTCGACGAGTTCATTTTAGTTTAAATAACTCAAAATATCTGATGCTCTTGAGAACAGGATCGAAACTTCATGATCATAATTTCATTCTAATGACTGCATTATTCATTAAGAATCTTCTATTTGTAATTACAATCAATTCATTCACAACTTATGGAGAGCGTGCAAATGAAGCCTTTACAGGTTCTATAACAGCAGGCGGCGTGCTCTTCGTGTGTCATGGTTTTGTCTACACTAATATTATAAAGAGGAAAACTTTGTTTGTTTGTTTGTTTGTTTGATTGTAATGAATAGGCTCATAAACTACTGGACCGATTTTAAAAATTCTTTCACCATTCGAAAGCTACATTATCCACGAGTAACATAGGCTAGGTTTTATCCCGGAAATCCCACGGGAACGGGAACCATGCGGGTTTTTCTTTGAAAACGCGGGCGAAGCCGCAGGCGGAAAGCTAGTATATAATAAAACTAAGTCGATAAAATGTGCGTGCCGATAAAACTTAAAAAGGAGTCCCGACACGATAAAGGGACTTATGTGGTGTGATAGCCCTTTGTCCCCCCTCGAACAAGAAAGTACCCGTTTTAATCTAAAGGGCATGTTTTTAAAGATATAAGGGACTTTCCGACCATTCAACTTGGAAATTAAGTGCAGTGGCGCCATCTGTTATCGAATATTTGAACTTCGGAGACTATACACAATAGTCATAGTGTATTATAGTCTCCATAGTTGTGAGGCATTGCAGCATGTGTAGTAGTGGCGCGAAATAGAAAATTCCAATTTCAATAAAATCTTAAATTTAAATTTTGTGTATTTAGACGTCATTATTTAACGTATATTTTGGAGTTAAAGCGACATAATTTTAGTTATCCAAATTAGTTCTCAAAATATTTAAAAATTTAGGTTTTTAAATTTCGTGCCTTTACTTCATACGCTACCGCTACAGAAGCTAGAAAGTTCCCGTTTTAATCTAAAGGGCGTGTTTCTAAAGATATAAGGAACTTTCCAACCCTACATAGTGGCGCCATCTGTTATCGAATATTTAAACTTCATTCAGGACAACGATTGTTTGGGTTGAATTTCCAAAAGCGTTGCGAGCAATTGTAGCATGTGTAGTAGTGACATGAAATTTAAAATTCCAATTTCAATAAAGTCTTAAATTTAATTTGTTGCTATAATAAAGTTATTAAATTTTGTGTATTTATACGTCATTAGCTAACTTATATTTTGGAGTTAAAGCGACATAAAATTAGTTATCCAAATTAGTTCTCAAAACATTAAAAAATTAAGGTTTTTAAATTTTGCGCTTTTACTACAAATGCTACCGCTATAGAACCTTTTATTATGGCGGAGGATAATGACCAGAATACTCTAGAAGGTGTGAGAGAGAAAATATTTTCAAATTTTCTCGAATATTCTAGAGCCTAGCTCTCTGAAGTGTCTCTGAATATACAAGAGCCCGGTGTCGCTCACCAGAGTTAGTTTAATTTGAACAGCGAAAAACTTCCCCACTGAATTTCTAAACTCTTTACAAGTACCAGGAATGCCATTACACTGCCTTCGTCTGAAAATTGGAACTCCAATCATACTACTCAGAAATCTCAACTCCCCAAAATTATGTAATGGAACTAGAATGATCGTAAAACAGCTATCGAATAATATCATTGAAGCTGAACTTATTTCTGGGAAGACCAAAGGACAGACAGTATTTATACCTAGAATACCTCTGATCTCTTCGGAATTGCCATTTCAATTTAAAAGACTGCAGTTTCCAATAAAATTAGCCTTTAGTTTTACAATTAACAAAGCGCAAGGACAAACTTTAAAATAATGTTGTGGCATTAACCTCAAAGAATCCTGCTTCTCTCACGGTCAGCTATATGTAGCTTGCTCAAGAGTAGGAAATCCGAAAAAATTATGTATATATTATACTCCGGACAATAAAATGAAAAATGTTGTTTATAAACAAGTATTGTAAATAATGAGAAAATGTTTTCAATAAACTTTTTTTTTTTACTTTTTACGTCATAGTTTATTTTTTTACTTCGACTCTACCACGTCATCTCATATCAACTCCCGGGCGAAGCCGGGTTTTTTAGCTAGTTTATTCATAAGTCTATACTTATGTTTGTAAAATGAGAATATTCCATTATTTGTTTTAAAGCAATTTTTAACGATACGTGAAATAATTAATATAATGATCATTGATTAATTGGAAAGTTAACGAGGAATGAAAAATGCATTTTAACATTATGCATTTAATGCATATGTAATATCTGCGGTATTGGGTTATTTGTGAAGTTTACTATAATTTCAATTTGTTTTAAATGAATTTAATTTTATATTGAAGATAAGCTTTGCGGGGTAATTCATGATAATTATGCAAATAATTTTGAGTAAAATCAGGTAAATTAACCGACTTGTTTATTTGTCTTTCTATAGATGGATTTCTGTTGAAGAGTAAACGGAAAATTACGTAAGAAATTAAAGGGTGACGAAGGAAGAAATGGAAAAGATGGCTGAAAAAGAAACATCTTTTTGTAAGGGGAGACCAAGAAACGTGATTCGAACTGAATCGGAGAATTTTTTAAGAATTAAATTTTTAAGAATAGTGTTATATTATCTGTACAAATAGGTAGATTTTCCACTTTCATTACCTAGCCCTAAGATCGCTCCATACCTCTATAGTACTGTAAGCATTCAATTCATAATTTTAATCTTACTAAAAATTATTGTATCCTAATCATATTGTATGCTTAGTGTATTCTATATCTCCTCGAGAACATCTCTAAAAACTTTGCTCCAAACCAAAAAAACGCACGTACTCCACGGCCGCGGCACGGCGCTATACAACAAAAATACTTGCAAATATCTCTGCATATCATATTTTAAGCCACACATCAAAGAGAAAAATTATTCCTTCGGTTACCAACCGCGGCCAGCTCCTCGCTGCTACTTTGTTTTGTCGATTAATTAAAATTAGTTGAAGGGGAATGCCCGCGAGCTTTCTACTATAAAAGCCTGTAGGTGAGGTATAGCACAATATACTGTCTAAAGAGTAAAAATGAGCTTTTAGCTATCGGGTAAATGAACGGTCTTAAATAGAGGTTATACTCTATACTGTACCTATTAAAATTTGTGACTATACAACACTGTACACTGTACAGGGGATAGCTAGCCTATCTATAATGTAGATTGACTACAGAGTTATCCACTTATAGCTATATAATGAAATAAAAAGTAAATAGAGGTTAGTCTTAAATCCATACTTATATTATAAATGCGAAAGTAACTCTGTCTGTCTGTCTGTTACTCAATCACGCCTAAACTACTGAACCAATTTGCATGAAATTTGGTATGGAGATATTTTGATACCCGAGAAAGGACATAGGCTACCTTTTATTGCGAAATATGTACCACGGGCGAAGCCAGGGCGGACCTCTAGTGATATATAAATTATAAACTAAAGGATGTATAAAAATGGTTTGTGGTAATATTACGTTCCTCCGTAACATTCCCATTTCACCACCACGTGCATTAATAAACGTAAACGCAACGCGGCATAAAATCAGTCTTAAAAATGCAACGGAAGGCTCTCGTGTAGTAAATGATTACTGCCCATCAACACTCTGTATGGCTGTGAAAAATTATTCCTTAGCACGAACACCGGCGTCTGCCGCGTCGCACCCATCCGCTATTTTGTTTTTGCTATTAATTAAAATTATTTTTCGAGTGAAGCGACACCTCAAGCGAAATGTTTTCGCTACAGAACATATATACAACTTTCCGACGTCATTCATCTGGGCCTTAAGAGTGGGTATCAAAATTACCAATCTTCTATTAGATGATACGTGTAATATTCAAGACCAAATCTAAAAATTAAATATATATAAAACTAGATGATATTTTCGAGGATTGTATTTGATCAAAAACATACAGTGGTGACCCCCACATCGAGTACCTACCAACGCCAGAATAGATGACGGGCAGTTCACGGAATTTTCGACTCTTAACGCCCATTTAGACGGCTGTTGAATATGCAAAGTTTATGTATATTTAATTAATGGACAAGTAATGAAATGGTGATTTTTCTTTGATAAATAAATGTAAGTACAAAGTACGAGGCAATGAACAGCTTTTAATAATGATTTTCAGACACCAATTTGAAATTATTATTTATTATTTATGTACATGAAAACTTTGTATAAAATTATTTAATTATTATCTATCTAATTAGATAAGAAAGCAGTTATCAGACACATACATTTTCTCGTTTTAATATTTATCAAAATAATATGAAATCTACCGTAAATAGAGAGTACCTATGATATTAATCATAGAGTCTTATTCTACTTTTTAACAAGTTTAATTTAAGTGTAATAAAAAAAACAACTATATTACTACGACATTTTTATAGCTCCTAATGTTTTAAAGAAAACTATCTACTTCTATATGAGCTAGGAACCGATACGTATTCAATTCAAACAAAACCACCACATTTTAAACTCGCTCGTTTGCGTCGAGATACAAAAATAACGTTCGAAAGCAACGATAATTTTAAAAGACCATTCAATTTCATCAGTCAGTACTGTGTAACACAATGAAATAATTAATTAAAATCAAAAATCAATGAACGAATATCCACCTACCTACCCTTTTATTGAATACAAAATTTCATTACGCTGTATGCGTTGTTAAATGTGTTTTAAAATTCAGTATTTTAGACTGAAAATAAACTATTTACTATACTAAAGTTTAAAAGTTTATCTTTTCAAATAGTTTATGAAGCATTCGTTAATCTAAGGGCCGATTTTTCTTTCTTTTCGAAAACTTATCCGTCCAATAAAGTATTACGCGATAATATTAAAATGTCACGTAAACTGTCAAATACGGGCAATTATAATACGTTTTTAAAATGGTAGTTTTATAAATTATTCGACGAATAAGTTTTATCCAAGGATTGAAAAATCTGCCCTAAATGGAAGAATTGTTGAAATATTTCTCTAGAAATGTGGCAGTGAGAGATGTTACGGCCTACTTATACATCACTGGAAGTAAAAGTCAAGGATATTTTTGGTATTTTTCCAAACGCAAAAGGAAATATTTCCGTTTTAAAGTGAATAATTAAGGTCCGTTGTTTCTCGTTAAGCCTTAAACTGTTTACCTATTCATTGCAATTTTACGGAGTGGTTTTTATTCTTCCGACGCTTTGTTTCCTGAAATATATGACTAGGGGAAATAGGAAGTTCGAATTAAATTTTTTTTTGCTAATGAATCTCTTATATATTAATTTATTGAATCGTTTTTCTACACAATTATGTGATTGAATTGTTTTTTATTTTGATCAAAAATAATTCTTCCGATCGGAATCAATTGATAAACGTGTAATAAAAATAAAAATAATTCGAAGAGACGTCCCCGACTTTATCATTATAGGATCATATTAGTAAGTATCAAAAATGATTTACATTATCTAATAATATTCGACTTTTAAATATAGGAAATTGGAAGTTTGATTGTTTATTAAAGATTATTTTTGTACACTATATTCGCTCTCGTGCTTTGTCGGGTAAAATGTAATATATGAGTAACATAAACACATGTTAAATTAAGAAGTTAATTATAAAGTACACATTCCTATTGTCTAAGGGCTGATTTTTCAATCCTTGGTTAAAACTTATTCGTCGAATTACGTATTAAACTACCATATTAAAAAAATGTATTCTAATTGTCCGTATTTCCGTATTTGACAGTTTACAGGTGACATTTTAATATGTTCGTGTAATACTTTATTAGACGGATACATTTTAACTAAGGATTGAAAAATCGGCCCTAAATCTAACTATAGCCTATAGGTAGAGTTAGTATTGGTAGAGTCAATGCAAAGTTTATTCAAACTTCTATTACAATATGTATAAAGAAAATAACATAATGAACGAACAAATATTTGCATTGTAAGACGTAGACCATACAACAGAGTACCCGACATGTTGGTCAAAAACGAAGATAAATAAGGTACAAAGATACTCTTACGTGTACAAATCTTTCTAACTTATCTTGTGTGTCTCAGCGCACAGAAACAAACTACAAACATCTGTAAACTCATGATCTCAACATATTTCTTCTTTTTATTGAATAGCAATTCCCATCTAAAGACGATCCCACTAAAGACGGATTATACCAGTGTCAAGGTTTAATAGCAGCCAATGACGTATCAAAAGACTTAAGAATATTATCTTTTAAAACAGCAACAGTGACTTCCAAACCGCGCTCTTTCACTCTCACGCATAAAACACATAACATCTCGCTCGCTCGTCTACGCAAGTCAGGTAATTGCCTCAGCAGTGTATATTTAAGCTGGCTACTCACGTACCTGCCGCAGGGGCAATATTGGAATAATCTCGCGGTTGCACGGCGGTCAGAGCAATTTCAGCTGTTCTCTAAATTGCCCCTGCTTGCCTATACACATCACAATTAAGGAGTCAATTAGGGTGCGGAAGAATTCCAACCAATACCCACGGCCCCTCATTTATTAAAGCGGCTCGACGGAACACATGGGGTTTCACACAGTCGGTAAGAATTTGAAACCGCGGTGTACAGCTAGTTCAAAATAATAGTAAGACATAAAGCTAGGTACACATGACAGCGGCCGGCGTGGCCTCGCACCGCGAAAGCCTGCGGCCAGCGCTGTCCACTCAGAGTTGTGACTCGTGACACTGACACCGCACCGGTCTCCCAGTTATTTAGCTAAGCGTGACACGACGTTATTTGCACGTTCATTACGCGTGCAAAAGGTAATTAATATTGTTTTTATTTAATATCTTCTTGTATAAGATGAAAGATTTAGTCTGGGTTGGAGCTGGATAAATAAGCCTAATAAATGTGTTTCTTAACTAACTATTGCGATATTTCTCTAACACGTAGCTTTTATTATGAAACTTCTTTTAATTAAAGTAGCAGTAAGGATTATTCATATCTCCGTTTATCACATTTAATATATAAATTACTAGGTTTCCGCCCGCGGCTTCGCCCGCGCAGTCAAAGAAAAACCCGCATAGTTCCCATTCCCGTGGGATTTCCGGGATTGCGTCATTATCCCGGGATAAAAAATAGCCTATGTCCTTTCTCGGGTATCAAAATATCTCCATACCAAATTTCATGAAAATTGGTTCAGTAGTTTAGGCGTGATTGAGTAACAGACAGACAGACAGAGTTACTTTCGCATTTATAATATTATAGTATGGATTTACTTTTACTTACCTATTTATTACACTTCTTATCATCATTCAAAGTATAAATAAAATAATAAATAATAAATAAATATTATAGGACATTATTAATTAATTAATTGCCTTGTATTCGTTTTTGACTACTTGTTATTCAATTATCGATACCGTCGTAAATTTTTGTATCGTTTTTTTTTTTTTTTTAATCTTTATTTTATAAAAGGGGATTTGTTCATAAACTGAACATGTCATCCCCAAAGGGACATCTTAACTATTTTAATACTAAGGTACAAACTAAAAAATATCTATGGTCTACGACTAATTCCTTTAAGTACAAAACTATACAACTTTCTAGTAATATGAGAGATAGGACTTGATAACAAGGAATTTATCAGTCCCACCTCTCGCAAATTGTATATACCATTTACAGATGTAAATGAATATCGCTCCGCTTCATTCCGAACACATTCCACCAAAATATGATACACATCCTCAATCATGTCACACTCAGAACATCTAGGAGTCGGAACTTTCTTCATAAGGTATGCAAAACTGTTCAGTGGGATGTGTCCAGAACGGAGTCGGAACGCCGTAACTAGTTCGGCTCGGTTGAATTTTGCTCCAGCAAACCATGGTGAGCGAGTAAGATCGGGTTGTATAGTTTTGTACCATATTCCTTTACACAGTGACCGCTCATCAAAATACAATTTCCAAATATTAATACAATATTTTTTGAGTAAATGCAACATATCTGAGCATGTTGGTGAACATTCAAATAGTGGCCCATCCCATGCTGCTTCATTAGCAAGTCGATCAGCTACCTCATTACCAAATAATCCAACGTGGGATGGGATCCACTGTAATTTAATATTTTTATTACAAGCCAAAATCTTACATATATCTTTCAGAATTGTATAAGCGATACCTTCAACATAATTTGTACAGCTAATCAAGTGCTGTAAGGCACTTCTAGAATCGGTCAAGATCACATAAAAACCGGAATCAAATGAGTCTACATACGATACAGCTTCTGCTATAGCTATTAATTCTAAATACATAATAGAAACCTTTGCTGATACTCTAAGTTTAACAGAACAATTGGATTGAGGATCGTAAACAGCTAAACCTGACCTATCAACCATCTTACAACCATCCGTGTATATTTTATAAAAATTACTATAATATGTACTTAGATGTTTTTCACAAATTGATTTTAAAAACAAACTGTTCATAGATTTTTTGGATACTTTAAAATCATCAATATCACAAGAAATTACGTTCGACAAATCCACATTGCTGACCCATGTATTGAGCGAAAACATTCCTAGATTAGTTCGTTTGTAAAAGTTCGTCATTTTGAATTCATTATGTATCGTTATTAGAATAGGTTTATTCTTCCGTCTCCAATATGCATTATTACGTAACCTACCCAAATTATCTAAAACTTTCATTAATTTGCTATTTGAAAAGGATGCTGATTTAAACCAAAATTTTCCCCCCAAATAAAGTCTACGCACATTTAAGGGTTGAATATGTAATTCACTCTCCATAACGTGTATGGGTGTACTCTTGATAAAACCTCCAATAACCCGCATATAAGCATTCTGTACTTTGTCTAATTTGGATAAATGTGTTTTGCAGCTATTACCGTAAAGAAAACTACCATAATCCAATCTACTACGCACCATCGCAATATATAAGCGCCGTAGGTGACTGGGATGTACGCCCCAACCTGGTCCTACCAAAACTTTGAATACATTCAGCATTTTTAAAACTTTATCCTTAAGATGATTTATGTGCTTCCCCCACCGCAACGAACTATCCAACCATAATCCCAGGTACTTTATGCTATCTACCACCTCTAAGGGAGATTTGTTAACCGATAAACAAAACGATTCACGCACATATCCGTTTCGAAACAAACAGACTTTACTTTTACTCGGAGAGATTTCTAATCCCAGTCTGAACAGCATCTCAGAAAAATCATTCACAGCACTTTGTAATAGTCTACTACCTCTTTCTATCTGGGGGCACGGCAGTGCCCCCGCCAAGTCGAGCAAAAAAAAAGCGGCACGGCCGTACCATCCTTTTCTCGAAGCAATTCGGGCCTTTTTCGACCCCCTATAATTCGGTTGTGGATAAAGCAAGAAACCTGAATCTTCAGTAACTAATCCGGCATTGTATAAACACGGAATATTTAAAATTTCAGTCAATTTGAACCAGTAGTTTAAGAATGACAACTTGTTAAAGTTTCTAAATTTTGTCACTCACTGACTCACCGATCATCAAAAGTCCAAGGCACTTCTAGCAGACTTAGAAGCTTCATATTTGGAATACATATAGAGTTTAGTGTCTTAATCATGGGAAAACTTAAATATTTTGTAATTTCGGTCCAGTTTTCCAAATACACCAACTGCATCAATAACTTTGTAATCCCATATAAATATATGGGATTACAAAGTTATTTATGCAGTTGGTGGTTGGTGGTGGTTATAAATTTAATAGGTGTAGATAAGTACCTACCATATGAGGCAAGGGAGGGGGTATAGGGTGGGTCAGGGTGTGTTTAGCCCATGAAACTGAACAACATTATTACTTGTAAAATGGTCGACGTAATGAAAAACACATGATTGGACATGTCTTGAAGTACGAAAATCTAATAAAACAATATATTATAATTTAAATCTGTTATATATAAATTGTTGGCGCGACTAGCCTCCTTACAGACAGATTGGCCTCTATTTTACTTTATGACTGAGTACTGAGTAGATGGTATCAAAAAGAAAGGCTCTACAAAAAGAAGTGAGATCCCATCAAAAACATCCTGTAAAAAACCCAAGTCTCGCAGCTCAGTCTTTCTACCGTCAAAAGTTGTGAGATCCATGTAATACCAAGTCGGTTAATCTATTTAGTGTCTACTTGAAGGACCTTCTGTCTTAAGTTATTACATAAGTTATTATCATGCCAATATTAAAAATATTTAACGTTTTAAACAAATAGATCGACTTGGACATCGCATGAAAACAAAATGAATATTACAATATTATATTAGATTCTTAGTCTCTCGCGCCTCACGCGATTGAAACTCTCGTTCCTGTTGGTCGCTGGCCCGTCGTGCTGTGTAGTGTGATACATACTAATAATCAAATCAAGCGATGTCCAAGTCGATCTATTTGTTTAAAACCTTAAATATTTTTAATATTGGCATGATAATAACTTATGTAATAACTTAAGACAGAAGGTCCTTCAAGTAGACACTAAATAGATTAACCGACTTGGTATTACATGGATCTCACAACTTTTGACGGTAGAAAGACTGAGCTGCGAGACTTGGGTTTTTTACAGGATGTTTTTGATGGGATATTACTGTCAGCTACATACAAAATGAAATCATCGGCGTATTGGGATATGAAAACGTTTTTAATATTTTTACAAATGTTCATTGTAGCCAAGTTGAAAAGAATAGGTGAAAAAGGATCACCTTGGGCTAGCCCCCGACTGGTCATTCTACTTATTGAAGTATTATTAATGTTTATAGTTATAATTCTGTCCCTTAAAAAATTAAATAAGTAGCAACACATTTTCGATCCCACTCCTAAATTATCTAAATGCCTCAACATAACATCTATATCAACATTATTATAAGCGTCTTCAATATCTAGGAAGCACGATAACATCAAAAGTCTTTCTGAAAATGAACCTTGTATTCTCGAAACCAGTAACGATAGATTATCCAAGGAAGACCTACATTTCCTGAAACCGGTAGTATCTTGAGAAAGAAAACTGTTTTTTTCAATGAACCACTCTAATCTCTTTATTAGAATGCCATGAAAAACTTTACAAATGCAGGAAATCATAGAAATCGGCCTTAAGGATGAACCAGATTGGGAGGCAGCACTAGGTTTTGGAATCGGTATAATATTTAACGGAACGTCGGAAGGCTCGGCGGTATGATCTCCGTTATCAGACATAGCGGTGGTTTAGTAGTGATGGGAACACCGAAATAAACTCACTACTTTCTCAAACGCCAATCAGATAGTTTAATAAAGTTTACAGTACTTCACAATTTTGCGTAACAATCAAGATGGAAACAGATTAAGAGCCAATAGGTTAGTACGCGTGCGCCTCTGTGCACAACTGACAGTAGAATGTCAGCTGTCACCATCGTGCCAACCCACTACCCTATTCGGGACTACCCGCTCTTATTTTTATCATGTCATGTGTCTACCTTACTTCACAATATTTTCATTACTGGCAACCCAACATAATACTTTGACATTGACAATCAAAACAAACAATTTAACTACGTGAAATCAACTATGCTAGATAATTATTATTTAGTACAGTAATTATCGGCGCGCCGTCACGGCCGTCCTGCATATTCACACGTCCTCGTGTGTGAAGTCATTTCGCTCATGTTCATCATCTGTAAACAGGCAAACGAGAATGGTTTACATCAAGCACCGCTTGGGCATCCTGACCAAAGTGGGTCACACTCAAATCTAGGCACACAGTTCAAAAGCGCAATATAAGTCCAATTACGTCACATAAGCTTAATTACAAACTACGCAATATTTTGAGTGTCACACAGACTATAAATCGTCATAAATTATCACACACAGCCTACAAACTGCCACACAGGCTCCAAGCAGCCACACGGGCTCCTAACTGTCACACAGGCTCCTAACAGCCACACAGGCCCCTTACTGCCACACAGGCTCCTAACTGCCACACAGGCTCCTAACTGCCACACAGGCCCCTTACTGCCACACAGGCTCCTAACTGCCACACAGGCCCCTTACTGCCACACAGGCTCCTAACTGCCACACAGGCTTCTAACAATGCCACACAGGCTCTTATCTGCCACACAGGCTCCTATTTGCCACACAGGCTTCTAACACTGCCACACAGGCTCTTAAAATACCACACAGGCTCTTAAAATACCACATAGGCTTGCAACTGCCACACAGGCTACGCATCGCATAATTATGAAAAGCCACACGGGCTTGTATTCGCCACTTAGGCTAACTGGTACTACCAAAATAGTGATAAACTCTAAAGATAACTAATTAACTCACCATTGCCGTCACTGGCGCATTCTGACTCGGCCTGGTTGACAGGGACTTCTGGCCCAGCGCTAAACTCCAAGGGAACGTAACACTCAGGCATAGCACGAGTAGATCTTTACTTACCATTATGTCATGCGAAATACTACTATCCGGCACTATATGAAACAATAACTTTACCGTATAAGCTTGAATCGAGACCGTTGATAAAATTTGGGTGTTACAATGTATACTAGCGTTACCTAGCCACAGCAATGTCACTGCACCATATAATCTTTTACCAGAAAGTCGTTCTGCTAAGCTCTGCCTTATCAAAAAAACATTCGACACCAGAATCGAAACAAAATGAAAACTTCTCACCGGTTTCGTACGAAAGATGATCAGTAGCTGGTTCGATAGCGCAGATATCCACACGACGTTCCACTCGAGTCTCGTTGGATTTCGCCTCCTTGCCGGGGCACCGCGTTGCGATATGGCCCTGTTCACCGCAGTTGAAGCAGGTTGGAGTGATGGTCTTCTTCGGTGCACTGCCCTCCTTTGAAGCATGAGTTACAGAGTTGCTTGAAGTTTCGGTTTGTGCTTTAGTGTCATCACGATTACCAATCCATCGACATTCAGTAGCCACGTGTCCGGACTTGTTGCAATTGTAACACCTACGAGAGTTTTCGGGACGCGGCTTCTTTGCTTCTACAGCTGATGTCGCCTGCTCTTGAGCTGGAGGTCCTCTTTTTCTAAACGTAAATGCCATAAGTTCTTGTTGTAATTTTATACGGTTGTCTATTTCCGTTGTAAAAGCCAATCTCTGCAATCTTGGGTCGATTTTTGCAGCGTGTGCTAGTGTAACAGCAATGGCAATTTGTTCCGTTGATAAAGATTTCCATCTTGCCATTATTGCACTCATAAATCGGCAGGCATAAGAGGATAAGCATTCACCTTCCTTTGGATTTCCATTAAACAATCGCCATAAGTTTGCTGCAGGAGTTTCAACGAAATCGAATCTAGCTAAAAATAGATCCTTTAATTGGGCCCATGTTATTCCAGGATAACTAGACTGTGCTAGCCATGATGCCGCAGTTCCTTTGAGTGCTTTACTCATGGTTATTATCAGGTCTCCACCGGAAAGTGGTTTTTTTTGCAAGCATAGGTCAACTGTTTCGCACCAAGCACGAGCATCGCTACCCTGAAGGTCAGGATTAAATTCGGGTAAAGCTATTTTTGATACAGATAGCCGAGGTTCCTGAATTGCCCGTATCAAATCTGTCAAACTTCGTTGCTGCAATTCAAACAGTGTTTTCCAACGGTCGCACTCTTTTTCTAAAGAAGGTTGTTCAATCTGACCTGAGTGGGCTGCATGCTGCTCCTGAGATGCACGGAGTAATCCCACTTCTGATAACGGAACGTCGGAAGGCTCGGCGGTATGATCTCCGTTATCAGACATAGCGGTGGTTTAGTAGTGATGGGAACACCGAAATAAACTCACTACTTTCTCAAACGCCAATCAGATAGTTTAATAAAGTTTACAGTACTTCACAATTTTGCGTAACAATCAAGATGGAAACAGATTAAGAGCCAATAGGTTAGTACGCGTGCGCCTCTGTGCACAACTGACAGTAGAATGTCAGCTGTCACCATCGTGCCAACCCACTACCCTATTCGGGACTACCCGCTCTTATTTTTATCATGTCATGTGTCTACCTTACTTCACAATATTTTCATTACTGGCAACCCAACATAATACTTTGACATTGACAATCAAAACAAACAATTTAACTACGTGAAATCAACTATGCTAGATAATTATTATTTAGTACAGTAATTATCGGCGCGCCGTCATATTAATATTTTTCCATTGACTAGGCACAACACCGTGCATGAGAATACTATTAAACAATGAAATTAAAATAATCTTACCATTTCTTGGAAGATACTTGATCATCGAATAAGAAATGTTGTCACTACCAGGACATGTGTCTTTGTGTCGAATACAACTCTCTAACTCATTCAAACAAATCGGTGCTTCCAACTTTTCATTATTTGACACAAAATATATTTTATCAGGACAAACATAATCGGGACTCAACTTTTCTAATAATTTAACGGCCTTCTCTTCTTCTACATGAAATTGTGAGTTTTTGAGGCCCTTGAGCCACCTCATCTTGCGCCACATGTCACTTTGGCTAATTGTTTCATCCAATGAACTACAAAACTTGTACCATGCTTCACTTCTGGCTTGGCGTAAAGCTCTTTGAGAAAGCCGAATTTTGTCTTGTAATACGTCTAAATTTCGTGGAGAAGGGTTACGTCTGAATATTTTTAAAGCTAATCGACGTTCTGCAACTAACTTAGAAAGAAGAGAAGTCCAATAAGGTTTTGGGGTAAACTTATTACTAGGATTGGGGTTCACTTTAATGTACGGAATATTGGAATCAGCTGCGAAATTTAAAAAATTTATAAAAAGGTCATAAGATTTTTGAATATCCTCTGTTATATTGAAATCATCAAACAAGCTTTGTAACAAAATTTTGTAACCGTGCCAATCTGCTTTTTTATAATTTCGTCTGCGTATTATGTTTTGTTTTTCTTTAAATTCAGAGGAAATTTTTATCATGACATGATCACTGCCTAACGTCTCATTCAAAGTAGTCCAATTAAACTGTAAAGCAAGATCCGATGTTATTAATGAGATATCTGGAGCTGATTCCCTAAGCACACCGTTCCTGAACGAAATACGCGTTGGACGGCCATCATTTAATGTTAATAGCGAGTGATCCATAAGTGAGTCAAAGATTTGTGTACCTCTTTGGTCAGTTTTCACTGACCAATTAGAATGATGTCCATTGAAATCCCCGAGAACAAGCGCCTTTCTACTCATTCGAGAAAAAATGATGTCCCAATCTAATTGACATGTTCGAACGGAGGGCGGGCAATACAACGACAAAATATAATCTATATTACAATTAACTAGTTTGACACAAATTGTTTCTATAGCTGAATTGTTACCCTGCACATGAAGCATACTGCATTTAATAGATTGATGAATAAATATAGCTACACCACCATACGAATCGGCCCTATCTTGACGGAAAACAGCATAGTTCTTTACCTTCAAAAGTGAACCCGGCTCCAACCAAGTCTCACATAGGGCAGCAATGTGGATCTTTTCCCGTAGTAAAATATTTTCGAAATCTAATAGCTTAGGTCTAACGCTCTGAGAGTTCCATTGTAGTATGTTCAACCGCACAAATTTGTTTTCATTCACTATTGAGGAGGTCCATTAATATCTTCGCACAGGGCCAATCAGAAACGTACTCGGCAAGGACTAACACAACCCATTCAATACACCGCTTTAGAATACTGAACATTTTAGTTTGTATAGATACACCTTTTAAAAACAAAATATTCTTTAACCGTGATAATAACTCACTAAACTTAACATCTTTCTCTTTTTGACCTCCCTCAGTTGTATTTTCTTCGACGTTACGTCCA